>NC_092343.1:254360000-254385000 GCF_046630445.1 Rutidosis leptorrhynchoides
CGTTTTTGTAAAGGTAGTCATTTCAGTCGAAAGAACGACGTCTAGATGACCATTTTAGAAAACATACTTCCACTTTGAGTTTAACCATAATTTTTGGATATAGTTTCATGTTCATAATAAAAATCATTTTCTCAGAATAACAACTTTTAAATCAAAGTTTATCATAGTTTTTAATTAACTAACCCAAAACAGCCCGCGGTGTTACTACGACGGCGTAAATCCGGTTTTACGGTGTTTTTCGTGTTTCCAGGTTTTAAATCATTAAGTTAGCATATCATATAGATATAGAACATGTGTTTAGTTGATTTTAAAAGTCAAGTTAGAAGGATTAACTTTTGTTTGCGAACAAGTTTAGAATTAACTAAACTATGTTCTAGTGATTACAAGTCTAAACCTTCGAATAAGATAGCTTTATATGTATGAATCAAATGATGTTATGAACATCATTACTACCTTAAGTTCCTTGGATGAACCTACTGGAAAAGAGAAAAATGGATCTAGCTTCAATGGATCCTTGGATGGCTCAAAGTTCTTGAAGCAAAATCATGACACGAAAACAAGTTCAAGTAAGATCATCACTTGAAATAAGATTGTTATAGTTATAGAAATTGAACCAAAGTTTGAATATGATTATTACCTTGTATTAGAATGATAACCTACTGTAAGAAACAAAGATTTCTTGAGGTTGGATGATCACCTTACAAGATTGGAAGTGAACTAGCAAACTTGAAAGTATTCTTGATTTTATGAAACTAGAACTTTTGGAATTTATGAAGAACACTTAGAACTTGAAGATAGAACTTGAGAGAGATCAATTAGATGAAGAAAATTGAAGAATGAAAGTGTTTGTAGGTGTTTTTGGTCTTTGGTGTATGGATTAGATATAAAGGATATGTAATTTTGTTTTCATGTAAATAAGTCATGAATGATTACTCATATTTTTGTAATTTTATGAGATATTTCATGCTAGTTGCCAAATGATGGTTCCCACATGTGTTAGGTGACTCACATGGGCTGCTAAGAGCTGATCATTGGAGTGTATATACCAATAGTACATACATCTAAAAGTTGTGTATTGTACGAGTACGAATACGGGTGCATACGAGTAGAATTGTTGATGAAACTGAACGAGGATGTAATTGTAAGCATTTTTGTTAAGTAGAAGTATTTTGATAAGTGTATTGAAGTCTTTCAAAAGTGTATAAATACATATTAAAACACTACATGTATATACATTTTAACTGAGTCGTTAAGTCATCGTTAGTCGTTACATGTAAGTGTTGTTTTGAAACCTTTAGGTTAACGATCTTGTTAAATGTTGTTAACCCAATGTTTATAATATCAAATGAGATTTTAAATTATTATATTATCATGATATTATCATGTATGAATATCTCTTAATATGATATATATACATTAAATGTCTTTACAACGATAATCGTTACATATATGTCTCGTTTAAAAATCATTAAGTTAGTAGTCTTGTTTTTACATATGTAGTTCATTGTTAATATACTTTATGATATGTTTTCTTATCATAGTATCATGTTAACTATATATATATATCCATATATATGTCATCATATAGTTTTTACAAGTTTTAACGTTCGTGAATCACCGATCAACTTGGGTGGTCAATTGTCTATATGAAACATATTTCAATTAATCAAGTCTTAACAAGTTTGATTACTTAACATGTTGGAAACATTTAATCATGTAAACATCAATCTCAATTAATATATATAAACATGGAAAAGTTCGGGTCACTACAGTACCTACCCGTTAAATAAATTTCGTCCCGAAATTTTAAGCTGTTGAAGGTGTTGACGAATCTTCTGGAAATAGATGCGGGTATTTCTTCTTCATCTGATCTTCACGCTCCCAGGTGAACTCGGGTCCTCTACGAGCATTCCATCGAACCTTAACAATTGGTATCTTGTTTTGCTTAAGTCTTTTAACCTCACGATCCATTATTTCGACGGGTTCTTCGATGAATTGAAGTTTTTCGTTGATTTGGATTTCATCTAACGGAATAGTGAGATCTTCTTTAGCAAAACATTTCTTTAAATTCGAGACGTGGAAAGTGTTATGTACAGCCGCGAGTTGTTGAGGTAACTCTAGTCGGTAAGCTACTGGTCCGACACGATCAATAATCTTGAATGGTCCAATATACCTTGGATTTAATTTCCCTCGTTTACCAAATCGAACAACGCCTTTCCAAGGTGCAACTTTAAGCATGACCATCTCTCCAATTTCAAATTCTATATCTTTTCTTTTAATGTCAGCGTAGCTCTTTTGTCGACTTTGGGCGGTTTTCAACCGTTGTTGAATTTGGATGATCTTCTCGGTAGTTTCTTGTATAATCTCCGGACCCGTAATCTGTCTATCCCCCACTTCACTCCAACAAATCGGAGACCTGCACTTTCTACCATAAAGTGCTTCAAACGGCGCCATCTCAATGCTTGAATGGTAGCTGTTGTTGTAGGAAAATTCTGCTAACGGTAGATGTCGATCCCAACTGTTTCCGAAATCAATAACACATGCTCGTAGCATGTCTTCAAGCGTTTGTATCGTCCTTTCGCTCTGCCCATCAGTTTGTGGATGATAGGCAGTACTCATGTCTAGACGAGTTCCTAATGCTTGCTGTAATGTCTGCCAGAATCTTGAAATAAATCTGCCATCCCTATCAGAGATAATAGAGATTGGTATTCCATGTCTGGAGACGACTTCCTTCAAATACAGTCGTGCTAACTTCTCCATCTTGTCATCTTCTCTTATTGGTAGGAAGTGTGCTGATTTGGTGAGACGATCAACTATTACCCAAATAGTATCAAAACCACTTGCAGTCCTTGGCAATTTAGTGATGAAATCCATGGTAATGTTTTCCCATTTCCATTCCGAGATTTCGGGTTGTTGAAGTAGACCTGATGGTTTCTGATGCTCAGCTTTGACCTTAGAACACGTCAAACATTCTCCTACGTATTTAGCAACATCGGCTTTCATACCCGGCCACCAAAAATGTTTCTTGAGATCCTTGTACATCTTCCCCGTTCCAGGATGTATTGAGTATCTGGTTTTATGAGCTTCTCTAAGTACCATTTCTCTCATATCTCCAAATTTTGGTACCCAAATCCTTTCAGCCCTATACCGGGTTCCGTCTTCCCGAATATTAAGATGCTTCTCCGATCCTTTGGGTATTTCATCCTTTAAATTTCCCTCTTTTAAAACTCCTTGTTGCGCCTCCTTTATTTGAGTAGTAAGGTTATTATGAATCATTATATTCATAGATTTTACTCGAATGGGTTCTCTGTCCTTCCTGCTCAAGGCATCGGCTACCACATTTGCCTTCCCCGGGTGGTAACGAATCTCAAATGAAATGTCCCGTTCTTATTGATTAAAAACGTTCCATATTAATTGATTTCGTTGCGAGGTTTTGACCTCTATATGAGACGTTTTTCAAAGACTGCATTCATTTTTAAACAAACCATAACCTTTATTTCATCAATAAAGGTTTAAAAAGCTTTACGTAGATTATCAAATAATGATAATCTAAAATATCCTGTTTACACACGACTATTACATAATGGTTTACAATACAAATATGTTACAACAAAATAAGTTTCTTGAATGCAGTTTTTACACAATATCATACAAGCATGGACTCCAAATCTTGTCCTTATTTAAGTATGCGACAGCGGAAGCTCTTAATAATCACCTGAGAATAAACATGCTTAAAACGTCAACAAAAATGTTGGTGAGTTATAGGTTTAACCTATATATATCAAATCGTAACAATAGACCACAAGATTTCATATTTCAATACACATCCCATACATAGAGATAAAATCATTCATATGGTGAACACCTGGTAACCGACAATAACAAGATGCATATATAAGAATATCCCCATCATTCCGGGACACCCTTCGGATATGATATAAATTTCGAAGTACTAAAGCATCCGGTACTTTGGATGGGGTTTGTTAGGCCCAATAGATCTATCTTTAGGATTCGCGTCAATTAGGGTGTCTGTTCCCTAATTCTTAGATTACCAGACTTAATAAAAAGGGGCATATTCGATTTCGATAATTCAACCATAGAACGTAGTTTCATGTACTTGTGTCTATTTTGTAAATCATTTATAAAACCTGCATGTATTCTCATCCCAAAAATATTAGATTTTAAAAGTGGGACTATAACTCACTTTCACAGATTTTTACTTCGTCGGGAAGTAAGACTTGGCCACTGGTTGATTCACGAACCTATAACAATATATACATATATATCAAAGTATGTTCAAAATATATTTACAACACTTTTAATATATTTTGATGTTTTAAGTTTATTAAGTCAGCTGTCCTCGTTAGTAACCTACAACTAGTTGTCCACAATTAGATTTATAGAAATAAATCGATAAATATTATCTTGAATCAATCCACGACCCAGTGTATACGTATCTCAGTATTGATCACAACTCAAACTATATATATTTTGGAATCAACCTCAACCCTGTATAGCTAACTCCAACATTCACATATAGAGTGTCTATGGTTGTTCCGAAATATATATAGATGTGTCGACATGATAGGTCGAAACATTGTATACGTGTCTATGGTATCTCAAGATTACATAATATACAATACAAGTTGATTAAGTTATGGTTGGAATAGATTTGTTACCAATTTTCACGTAGCTAAAATGAGAAAAATTATCCAATCTTGTTTTACCCATAACTTCTTCATTTTAAATCCGTTTTGAGTGAATCAAATTGCTATGGTTTCATATTGAACTCTATTTTAGGAATCTAAACAGAAAAGTATAGGTTTATAGTCGGAAAAATAAGTTACAAGTCGTTTTTGTAAAGGTAGTCATTTCAGTCGAAAGAACGACGTCTAGATGACCATTTTAGAAAACATACTTCCACTTTGAGTTTAACCATAATTTTTGGATATAGTTTCATGTTCATAATAAAAATCATTTTCTCAGAATAACAACTTTTAAATCAAAGTTTATCATAGTTTTTAATTAACTAACCCAAAACAGCCCGCGGTGTTACTACGACGGCGTAAATCCGGTTTTACGGTGTTTTTCGTGTTTCCAGGTTTTAAATCATTAAGTTAGCATATCATATAGATATAGAACATGTGTTTAGTTGATTTTAAAAGTCAAGTTAGAAGGATTAACTTTTGTTTGCGAACAAGTTTAGAATTAACTAAACTATGTTCTAGTGATTACAAGTTTAAACCTTCGAATAAGATAGCTTTATATGTATGAATCGAATGATGTTATGAACATCATTACTACCTTAAGTTCCTTGGATGAACCTACTGGAAAAGAGAAAAATGGATCTAGCTTCAATGGATCCTTGGATGGCTCAAAGTTCTTGAAGCAAAATCATGACACGAAAACAAGTTCAAGTAAGATCATCACTTGAAATAAGATTGTTATAGTTATAGAAATTGAACCAAAGTTTGAATATGATTATTACCTTGTATTAGAATGATAACCTACTGTAAGAAACAAAGATTTCTTGAGGTTGGATGATCACCTTACAAGATTGGAAGTGAGCTAGCAAACTTGAAAGTATTCTTGATTTTATGAAACTAGAACTTTTGGAATTTATGAAGAACACTTAGAACTTGAAGATAGAACTTGAGAGAGTTCAATTAGATGAAGAAAATTGAAGAATGAAAGTGTTTGTAGGTGTTTTTGGTCGTTGGTGTATGGATTAGATATAAAGGATATGTAATTTTTGTTTTCATGTAAATAAGTCATGAATGATTACTCATATTTTTGTAATCTTATGAGATATTTCATGCTAGTTGCCAAATGATGGTTCCCACATGTGTTAGGTGACTCACATGGGCTGCTAAGAGCTGATCATTGGAGTGTATATACCAATAGTACATACATCTAAAAGCTGTGTATTGTACGAGTACGAATACGGGTGCATACGAGTAGAATTGTTGATGAAACTGAACGAGAATGTAATTGTAAGCATTTTTGTTAAGTAGAAGTATTTTGATAAGTGTATTGAAGTCTTTCAAAAGTGTATAAATACATATTAAAACACTACATGTATATACATTTTAACTGAGTCGTTAAGTCATCGTTAGTCGTTACATGTAAGTGTTGTTTTGAAACCTTTAGGTTAACGATCTTGTTAAATGTTGTTAACCCAATGTTTATAATATCAAATGACATTTTAAATTATTATATTATCATGATATTATCATGTATGAATATCTCTTAATATGATATATATACATTAAATGTCTTTACAACGATAATCGTTACATATATGTCTCGTTTAAAAATCATTAAGTTAGTAGTCTTGTTTTTACATATGTAGTTCATTGTTAATATACTTAATGATATGTTTACTTATCATAGTATCATGTTAACTATATATATATCCATATATATGTCATCATATAGTTTTTACAAGTTTTAACGTTCGTGAATCACCGGTCAACTTGGGTGGTCAATTGTCTATATGAAACATATTTCAATTAATCAAGTCTTAACAAGTTTGATTGCTTAACATGTTGGAAACATTTAATCATGTAAACATCAATCTCAATTAATATATATAAACATGGAAAAGTTCGGGTCACTACAGTACCTACCCGTTAAATAAATTTCGTCCCGAAATTTTAAGCTGTTGAAGGTGTTGACGAATCTTCTGGAAATAGATGCGGGTATTTCTTCTTCATCTGATCTTCACGCTCCCAGGTGAACTCGGGTCCTCTACGAGCATTCCATCGAACCTTAACAATTGGTATCTTGTTTTGCATAAGTCTTTTAACCTCACGATCCATTATTTCGACGGGTTCTTCGATGAATTCGAGTTTTTCGTTGATTTGGATTTCATCTAACGGAATAGTGAGATCTTCTTTAGCAAAACATTTCTTCAAATTCGAGACGTGGAAAGTGTTATGTACAGCCGCGAGTTGTTGAGGTAACTCAAGTCGGTAAGCTACTGGTCCGACACGATCAATAATCTTGAATGGTCCAATATACCTTGGATTTAATTTCCCTCGTTTACCAAATCGAACAACGCCTTTCCAAGGTGCAACTTTAAGCATGACCATCTCTCCAATTTCAAATTCTATATCTTTTCTTTTAATGTCAGCGTAGCTCTTTTGTCGACTTTGGGCGGTTTTCAACCGTTGTTGAATTTGGATGATCTTCTCGGTAGTTTCTTGTATAATCTCCGGACCCGTAATCTGTCTATCCCCCACTTCACTCCAACAAATCAGAGACCTGCACTTTCTACCATAAAGTGCTTCAAACGGCGCCATCTCAATGCTTGAATGGTAGCTGTTGTTGTAGGAAAATTCTGCTAACGGTAGATGTCGATCCCAACTATTTCCGAAATCAATAACACATGCTCGTAGCATGTCTTCAAGCGTTTGTATCGTCCTTTCGCTCTGCCCATCAGTTTGTGGATGATAGGCAGTACTCATGTCTAGACGAGTTCCTAATGCTTGCTGTAATGTCTGCCAGAATCTTGAAATAAATCTGCCATCCCTATCAGAGATAATAGAGATTGGTATTCCATGTCTGGAGACGACTTCCTTCAAATATAGTCGTGCTAACTTCTCCATCTTGTCATCTTCTCTTATTGGTAGGAAGTGTGCTGATTTGGTGAGACGATCAACTATTACCCAAATAGTATCAAAACCACTTGCAGTCCTTGGCAATTTAGTGATGAAATCCATGGTAATGTTTTCCCATTTCCATTCCGGAATTTCGGGTTGTTGAAGTAGACCTGATGGTTTCTGATGCTCAGCTTTGACCTTAGAACACGTCAAACATTCTCCTACGTATTTAGCAACATCGGCTTTCATACCCGGCCACCAAAAATGTTTCTTGAGATCCTTGTACATCTTCCCCGTTCCAGGATGTATTGAGTATCTGGTTTTATGAGCTTCTCTAAGTACCATTTCTCTCATATCTCCAAATTTTGGTACCCAAATCCTTTCAGCCCTATACCGGGTTCCGTCTTCCCGAATATTAAGATGCTTCTCCGATCCTTTGGGTATTTCATCCTTTAAATTTCCCTCTTTTAAAACTCCTTGTTGCGCCTCCTTTATTTGAGTAGTAATGTTATTATGAATCATTATATTCATAGATTTTACTCGAATGGGTTCTCTGTCCTTCCTGCTCAAGGCATCGGCTACCACATTTGCCTTCCCCGGGTGGTAACGAATCTCAAAATCGTAATCATTCAATAATTCAATCCACCTACGCTGCCTCATATTCAGTTGTTTCTGATTAAATATGTGTTGAAGACTTTTGTGGTCGGTATATATAATACTTTTGACCCCATATAAGTAGTGCCTCCAAGTCTTTAATGCAAAAACAACCGCGCCTAATTCCAAATCATGCGTCGTATAATTTTGTTCGTGAATCTTCAATTGTCTAGACGCATAAGCAATCACCTTCGTTCGTTGCATTAATACACAACCGAGACCTTGCTTTGATGCGTCACAATAAATCACAAAATCATCATTCCCTTCAGGCAATGACAATATAGGTGCCGTAGTTAGCTTTTTCTTCAATAACTGAAACGCTTTCTCTTGTTCATCATTCCATTCAAATTTCTTCCCTTTATGCGTTAATGCAGTCAAGGGTTTTGCTATTCTGGAAAAGTCTTGGATGAACCTTCTGTAGTAACCAGCTAGTCCTAAAAACTGGCGTATGTGTTTCGGAGTTTTCGGGGTTTCCCACTTTTCAACAGTTTCTATCTTTGCCGGATCCACCTTAATACCTTCTTTGTTCACTATGTGACCGAGGAATTGAACTTCTTCCAACCAAAATGCACACTTTGAAAACTTAGCGTACAATTCTTCCTTCCTCAATACTTCTAACACCTTTCTCAAATGTTCACCGTGTTCTTGGTCATTCTTTGAGTAAATAAGTATGTCATCAATGAAAACAATGACAAACTTGTCAAGGTATGGTCCACACACTCGGTTCATAAGGTCCATGAACACAGCTGGTGCATTAGTTAAACCAAACGGCATGACCATAAACTCGTAATGACCGTAACGTGTTCTGAAAGCAGTCTTTGGAATATCATCTTCTTTCACCCGCATTTGATGATACCCGGAACGTAAGTCAATCTTTGAATAAACAGACGAGCCTTGTAGTTGATCAAATAAGTCGTCGATTCTCGGTAGTGGGTAGCGGTTCTTGATGGTAAGTTTGTTCAACTCTCGGTAGTCGATACACAACCTGAATGTACCATTTTTCTTCTTGACAAACAAAACAGGAGCTCCCCACGGTGATGTGCTTGGTCGAATGAAACCACGCTCTAAAAGTTCTTGTAATTGGCTTTGCAGTTCTTTCATCTCGCTGGGTGCGAGTCTGTAAGGAGCACGAGCTATTGGTGCAGCTCCTGGTACAAGATCTATTTGAAATTCAACGGATCGATGTGGGGGTAATCCCGGTAATTCTTTCGGAAATACATCGGGAAATTCTTTTGCAATGGGAACATCATTGATGCTCTTTTCTTCAGTTTGTACTTTCTCGACGTGTGCTAGAACAGCATAGCAACCTTTTCTTATTAGTTTTTGTGCCTTCAAATTACTAATAAGATGTAGCTTCGTGTTGCCCTTTTCTCCGTACACCATTAAGGGTTTTCCTTTTTCTCGTATAATGCGAATTGCATTTTTGTAACAAACGATCTCCGCTTTCACTTCTTTCAACCAGTCCATACCGATTATCACATCAAAACTCCCTAACTCTACTGGTATCAAATCAATCTTAAATGTTTCGCTAACCAGTTTAATTTCTCGATTCCGACTTATATTATCTGCTGAAATTAATTTACCATTTGCTAATTCGAGTAAAAATTTACTATCCAAAGGCGTCAATGGACAACTTAATTTAGCACAAAAATCTCTACTCATATAGCTTCTATCCGCACCCGAATCAAATAAAACGTAAGCAGATTTATTGTCAATAAGAAACGTACCCGTAACAAGCTCCGGGTCTTCCTGTGCCTCTACCGCATTAATATTGAAAACTCTTCCACGGCCTTGTCCATTCGTGTTCTCCTGGTTCGGGCAATTTCTAATAATGTGGCCTGGTTTTCCACATTTATAACAAACTACATTGGCATAACTTGCTCCGACACTACTTGCTCCGCCATTACTCGTTCCGACACCATTTGTTCCTTTCGTTCTATTAACCCCTGGTCCGTAGACCTCACACTTCGCCGCGCTATGACCATTTCTTTTACATTTGTTGCAAAATTTGGTGCAGAACCCCGAGTGATTCTTTTCACACCTTTGGCATAGTTGCTTCTGATTGTTGTTGTTGTTGCGGTTATTATTGTTGTTGGGATGATTGTTGTAGTTGCTGTTGTTGTTGTTGTTGTTGTTGGGCCGTTTGTTGTAGTTGCGATTGATGTTGCGATTGTTGGGATAATTGTTGCGATTATTGTTGTAATTGCTGTTGTTGTTGTATTGGTGATTCTTATCACCGTTTTCCTCCCATTTTCTTTTGACTTGCTTCACATTGGCCTCTTCAGCAGTCTGTTCTTTAATTCTTTCTTCAATCTGGTTCACTAGTTTGTGAGCCATTCTACATGCCTGTTGTATGGAGGCGGGCTCGTGTGAACTTATATCTTCTTGGATTCTTTCCGGTAATCCTTTCACAAACGTGTCGATCTTCTCTTCCTCATCTTCGAATGCTCCCGGACACAATAGGCACAATTCTGTGAATCGTCTTTCGTACGTGGTAATATCAAATCCTTGGGTTCGTAACCCTCTAAGTTCTGTCTTGAGCTTATTGACCTCGGTTCTGGGACGGTACTTCTCGTTCATCAAGTGCTTGAATGCTGACCACGGTAGTGCGTACGCATCATCTTGTCCCACTTGCTCTAGATAGGTATTCCACCATGTTAACGCAGAACCTGTGAAGGTATGCGTAGCGTACTTCACTTTGTCCTCTTCAGTACACTTACTTATGGCAAACACCGATTCAACCTTCTCGGTCCACCGTTTCAATCCGATCGGTCCTTCGGTTCCATCAAATTCCAAAGGTTTGCAGGCAGTGAATTCTTTGTAGGTGCATCCTACACGATTTCCTGTACTGCTAGATCCAAGGTTATTGTTGGTATGTAGCGCAGCCTGTACTGCGGCTATGTTTGAAGCTAGAAAAGTACGGAATTCCTCTTCATTCATATTCACGGTGTGTCGAGTAGTCGGTGCCATTTCCTTCAAAATAGTTAAATGGAACAAGTTAATCATACAGAATATTAAGAGTAGTTAATAGTATTTCGTAGCATAATATGAACTCATTTATAAAAGCTTTTTCTTCATATTAGCGTTTTATAAGTTTAAATTCGGGTAGTACCTACCCGTTAAGTTCATACTTAGTAGCTAATATACAATTCAACTACTACAATTCTATATGAAAAACTGATTATAATAATATTTCGCGTTCAAACTTTTATACAATATTTTACAAACTTACAATACCGCTTATTTTACATAAAGCATGAAATATAGCACACAATAACTTTGATACAAGATAGTTGTGAAGACAATTATAGCTAGTACACAAGTCGTTCAGCAAAGGCAATAAAGACACGTAATTCATACGTCCAGAAACAAGTCATGCATTCTGGTTTTACTAGGACTACTTCCCATCCTTGGTCTTGTGCAACATAACCGTTATGGCCGTTGATAAGACAGCGTGTTGTAACGTCATCAAAGGGACGAGGGTTACGTAATGTCCAAAAGTCCCGTAATAATCTAAAAACCTCATTTCTTACCCCAATTACCGACTCCGTCACTTGTGGAAACGTTTTGTTTAATAGTTGTAGCCCGATGTTCTTGTTCTCACTTTGGTGAGAAGCGAACATTACTAATCCGTAAGCATAACATGCTTCTTTATGTTGCATGTTAGCCGCTTTTTCTAAATCACGAAGTCCAATATTCGGATATATTGAGTCAAAATAATTTCTTAACCCGTTGCGTAAAATAGCATTTGGGTTCCCCGCAATATATGCGTCAAAGTAAACACATCGTAACTTATGGGTTTCCCAATGTGATATCCCCCATCTTTCAAACGAAAGTCTCTTATAAACCAAGACATTCTTGGAACGTTCTTCGAATGTCTTACAAACTGATCTCGCCTTAAATAGTTGTGCCGAAGAATTCTGGCCGACTCTAGACAAGATTTCATCAATCATGTCTCCGGGTAGGTCTCTTAAAATATTGGGTTGTCTATCCATTTTGTGTTTTTAAACTGTAAAATAGACAAGAGTTAGATTCATAAAAAAAATACTTATTAATACAAGCAATTTTTACATATATCATAAAGCATAAGAACACTATATTACATATATTACACCACACGAATACAACTATCTTATTCCGACTCGCTCGTTTCTTCTTCTTCGGTTTTGGTTCGTTTTGCCAAGTTTCTAGGGATATATGATGTTCCCCTAATACGAGCCGTCGTTGTCCACATTGGTTTAGAAAAACCTGGTGGTTTAGAGGTTCCCGGGTCATTGTTACAACTTAAGGACTTCGGGGGTTGACGATACATATAAAGTTCATCGGGGTTGGAATTAGATTTCTCTATTTTTATGCCCTTTCCCTTATTATTTTCTTTTGCCTTTTTAAATTCAGTTGGGGTAATTTCTATAACATCATCGAAATTCTCGTCGGAATCCGATTCATCGGAGAATTGGTAATCCTCCCAATATTTTGCTTCCTTGGCGGAAACACCATTGACCATAATTAACTTTGGTCGGTTGGTTGAGGATTTTCTTTTACTTAACCGTTTTATTATTTCCCCCACCGGTTCTATTTCTTCATCCGGTTCCGATTCTTCTTCCGGTTCCGATTCTTCTTCCGGTTCCGACTCTTCTTCCGGTTCCTCTTCGGGAACTTGTGAATCAGTCCACAAATCATTTCAATTTACATTTGACTCTTCATTATTATTAGGTGAGTCAATGGGACTTGTTCTAGAGGTAGACATCTATCACATAATATCAAACACGTTAAGAGATTAATATATCACATAATATTCATATGTTAAAAATATATAGTTTCCAACAAAAATGTTAAGCAATCATTTTTAAAGAAAACACGGTCGAAGTCCAGACTCACTAATGCATCCTAACAAACTCGATAAGACACACTAATGCAAATTTTCTGGTTCTCTAAGACCAACGCTCGGATACCAACTGAAATGTCCCGTTCTTATTGATTAAAAACGTTCCATATTAATTGATTTCGTTGCGAGGTTTTGACCTCTATATGAGACGTTTTTCAAAGACTGCATTCATTTTTAAACAAACCATAACCTTTATTTCATCAATAAAGGTTTAAAAAGCTTTACGTAGATTATCAAATAATGATAATCTAAAATATCCTGTTTACACACGACCATTACATAATGGTTTACAATACAAATATGTTACAACAAAATAAGTTTCTTGAATGCAGTTTTTACACAATATCATACAAGCATGGACTCCAAATCTTGTCCTTATTTAAGTATGCGACAGCGGAAGCTCTTAATAATCACCTGAGAATAAACATGCTTAAAACGTCAACAAAAATGTTGGTGAGTTATAGGTTTAACCTATATATATCAAATCGTAACAATAGACCACAAGATTTCATATTTCAATACACATCCCATACATAGAGATAAAAATCATTCATATGGTGAACACCTGGTAACCGACAATAACAAGATGCATATATAAGAATATCCCCATCATTCCGGGACACCCTTCGGATATGATATAAATTTCGAAGTACTAAAGCATCCGGTACTTTGGATGGGGTTTGTTAGGCCCAATAGATCTATCTTTAGGATTCGCGTCAATTAGGGTGTCTGTTCCCTAATTCTTAGATTACCAGACTTAATAAAAAGGGGCATATTCGATTTCGATAATTCAACCATAGAACGTAGTTTCATGTACTTGTGTCTATTTTGTAAATCATTTATAAAACCTGCATGTATTCTCATCCCAAAAATATTAGATTTTAAAAGTGGGACTATAACTCACTTTCACAGATTTTTACTTCGTCGGGAAGTAAGACTTGGCCACTGGTTGATTCACGAACCTATAACAATATATACATATATATCAAAGTATGTTCAAAATATATTTACAACACTTTTAATATATTTTGATGTTTTAAGTTTATTAAGTCAGCTGTCCTCGTTAGTAACCTACAACTAGTTGTCCACAATTAGATTTATAGAAATAAATCGATAAATATTATCTTGAATCAATCCACGACCCAGTGTATACGTATCTCAGTATTGATCACAACTCAAACTATATATATTTTGGAATCAACCTCAACCCTGTATAGCTAACTCCAACATTCACATATAGAGTGTCTATGGTTGTTCCGAAATATATATATAGATGTGTCGACATGATAGGTCGAAACATTGTATACGTGTCTATGGTATCTCAAGATTACATAATATACAATACAAGTTGATTAAGTTATGGTTGGAATAGATTTGTTACCAATTTTCACGTAGCTAAAATGAGAAAAATTATCCAATCTTGTTTTACCCATAACTTCTTCATTTTAAATCCGTTTTGAGTGAATCAAATTGCTATGGTTTCATATTGAACTCTATTTTATGAATCTAAACAGAAAAGTATAGGTTTATAGTCGGAAAAATAAGTTACAAGTCGTTTTTGTAAAGGTAGTCATTTCAGTCGAAAGAACGACGTCTAGATGACCATTTTAGAAAACATACTTCCACTTTGAGTTTAACCATAATTTTTGGATATAGTTTCATGTTCATAATAAAAATCATTTTCTCAGAATAACAACTTTTAAATCAAAGTTTATCATAGTTTTTAATTAACTAACCCAAAACAGCCCGCGGTGTTACTACGACGGCGTAAATCCGGTTTTACGGTGTTTTTCGTGTTTCCAGGTTTTAAATCATTAAGTTAGCATATCATATAGATATAGAACATGTGTTTAGTTGATTTTAAAAGTCAAGTTAGAAGGATTAACTTTTGTTTGCGAACAAGTTTAGAATTAACTAAACTATGTTCTAGTGATTACAAGTTTAAACCTTCGAATAAGATAGCTTTATATGTATGAATCGAATGATGTTATGAACATCATTACTACCTTAAGTTCCTTGGATGAACCTACTGGAAAAGAGAAAAATGGATCTAGCTTCAATGGATCCTTGGATGGCTCAAAGTTCTTGAAGCAAAATCATGACACGAAAACAAGTTCAAGTAAGATCATCACTTGAAATAAGATTGTTATAGTTATAGAAATTGAACCAAAGTTTGAATATGATTATTACCTTGTATTAGAATGATAACCTACTGTAAGAAACAAAGATTTCTTGAGGTTGGATGATCACCTTACAAGATTGGAAGTGAGCTAGCAAACTTGAAAGTATTCTTGATTTTATGAAACTAGAACTTTTGGAATTTATGAAGAACACTTAGAACTTGAAGATAGAACTTGAGAGAGTTCAATTAGATGAAGAAAATTGAAGAATGAAAGTGTTTGTAGGTGTTTTTGGTCGTTGGTGTATGGATTAGATATAAAGGATATGTAATTTTTGTTTTCATGTAAATAAGTCATGAATGATTACTCATATTTTTGTAATCTTATGAGATATTTCATGCTAGTTGCCAAATGATGGTTCCCACATGTGTTAGGTGACTCACATGGGCTGCTAAGAGCTGATCATTGGAGTGTATATACCAATAGTACATACATCTAAAAGCTGTGTATTGTACGAGTACGAATACGGGTGCATACGAGTAGAATTGTTGATGAAACTGAACGAGAATGTAATTGTAAGCATTTTTGTTAAGTAGAAGTATTTTGATAAGTGTATTGAAGTCTTTCAAAAGTGTATAAATACATATTAAAACACTACATGTATATACATTTTAACTGAGTCGTTAAGTCATCGTTAGTCGTTACATGTAAGTGTTGTTTTGAAACCTTTAGGTTAACGATCTTGTTAAATGTTGTTAACCCAATGTTTATAATATCAAATGAGATTTTAAATTATTATATTATCATGATATTATCATGTATGAATATCTCTTAATATGATATATATACATTAAATGTCTTTACAACGATAATCGTTACATATATGTCTCGTTTAAAAATCATTAAGTTAGTAGTCTTGTTTTTACATATGTAGTTCATTGTTAATATACTTAATGATATGTTTACTTATCATAGTATCATGTTAACTATATATATATCCATATATATGTCATCATATAGTTTTTACAAGTTTTAACGTTCGTGAATCACCGGTCAACTTGGGTGGTCAATTGTCTATATGAAACATATTTCAATTAATCAAGTCTTAACAAGTTTGATTGCTTAACATGTTGGAAACATTTAATCATGTAAACATCAATCTCAATTAATATATATAAACATGGAAAAGTTCGGGTCACTACATCAAAGTCGTAATCATTCAATAATTCAATCCACCTACGCTGCCTCATATTCAGTTGTTTCTGATTAAATATGTGTTGAAGACTTTTGTGGTCGGTATATATAATACTTTTGACCCCATATAAGTAGTGCCTCCAAGTCTTTAATGCAAAAACAACCGCGCCTAATTCCAAATCATGCGTCGTATAATTTTGTTCGTGAATCTTCAATTGTCTAGACGCATAAGCAATCACCTTCGTTCGTTGCATTAATACACAACCGAGACCTTGCTTTGATGCATCACAATAAATCACAAAATCATAATTCCCTTCAGGCAATGACAATATAGGTGCCGTAGTTAGCTTTTTCTTCAATAACTGAAACGCTTTCTCTTGTTCATCATTCCATTCAAATTTCTTCCCTTTATGCGTTAATGCAGTCAAGGGTTTTGCTATTCTGGAAAAGTCTTGGATGAACCTTCTGTAGTAACCAGCTAGTCCTAAAAACTGGCGTATGTGTTTCGGAGTTTTCGGGGTTTCCCACTTTTCAACAGTTTCTATCTTTGCCGGATCCACCTTAATACCTTCTTTGTTCACTATGTGACCGAGGAATTGAACTTCTTCCAACCAAAATGCACACTTTGAAAACTTAGTGTACAATTCTTCCTTCCTCAATACTTCTAACACCTTTCTCAAATGTTCACCGTGTTCTTGGTCATTCTTTGAGTAAATAAGTATGTCATCAATGAAAACAATGACAAACTTGTCAAGGTATGGTCCACACACTCGGTTCATAAGGTCCATGAACACAGCTGGTGCATTAGTTAAACCAAACGGCATGACCATAAACTCGTAATGACCGTAACGTGTTCTGAAAGCAGTCTTTGGAATATCATCTTCTTTCACCCGCATTTGATGATACCCGGAACGTAAGTCAATCTTTGAATAAACAGACGAGCCTTGTAGTTGATCAAATAAGTCATCGATTCTCGGTAGTGGGTAGCGGTTCTTGATGGTAAGTTTGTTCAACTCTCGGTAGTCGATACACAACCTGAATGTACCATCTTTCTTCTTGACAAACAAAACAGGAGCTCCCCACGGTGATGTGCTTGGTCGAATGAAACCACGCTCTAAAAGTTCTTGTAATTGGCTTTGTAGTTCTTTCATCTCGCTGGGTGCGAGTCTGTAAGGAGCACGAGCTATTGGTGCAGCTCCTGGTACAAGATCTATTTGAAATTCAACGGATCGATGTGGGGGTAATCCCGGTAATTCTTTCGGAAATACATCAGGAAATTCTTTTGCGACGGGAACATCATTGATGCTCTTTTCTTCAGTTTGTACTTTCTCGACGTGTGCTAGAATAGCATTGCAACCTTTTCTTATTAGTTTTTGTGCCTTCAAATTACTAATAAGATGTAGCTTCGTGTTGCCCTTTTCTCCGTACACCATTAAGGGTTTTCCTTTTTCTCGTATAATGCGAATTGCATTTTTGTAACAAACGATCTCCGCTTTCACTTCTTTCAACCAGTCCATACCGATTATCACATCAAAACTCCCTAACTCTACTGGTATCAAATCAATCTTAAATGTTTCGCTAACCAGTTTAATTTCTCGATTCCGACATATATTATCTGCTGAAATTAATTTACCATTTGCTAATTCGAGTAAAAATTTACTATCCAAAGGTGTCAATGGACAACTTAATTTAGCACAAAAATCTCTACTCATATAGCTTCTATCCGCACCCGAATCAAATAAAACGTAAGCAGATTTATTGTCAATAAGAAACGTACCCGTAACAAGCTCCGGGTCTTCCTGTGCCTCTGCCGCATTAATATTGAAAACTCTTCCACGGCCTTGTCCATTCGTGTTCTCCTGGTTCGGGCAATTTCTAATAATGTGGCCTGGTTTTCCACATTTATAACAAACTACATTGGCATAACTTGCTCCGACACTACTTGCTCCGCCATTACTCGTTCCGACACCATTTGTTCCTTTCGTTCTATTAACCCCTGGTCCGTAGACCTCACACTTCGCCGCGCTATGACCATTTCTTTTACACTTGTTGCAAAATTTGGTGCAGAACCCCGAGTGATTCTTTTCACACCTTTGGCATAGCTGCTTCTGATTGTTGTTGTTGTTGCGGTTATTATTGTTGTTGGGATGATTGTTGTAGTTGCTGTTGTTGTTGTTGTTGTTGTTGTTGTTGGGCCGTTTGTTGTAGTTGCGATTGATGTTGCGATTGTTGGGATAATTGTTGCGATTATTGTTGTAATTGCTGTTGTTGTTGTATTGGTGATTCTTATCACCGTTTTTCTCCCACTTTCTTTTGACTTGCTTCACATTGGCCTCTTCAGCAGTCTGTTCTTTAATTCTTTCTTCAATTTGGTTCACGAGTTTGTGAGCCATTCTACATGCCTGTTGTATGGAGGCGGGCTCGTGTGAACTTATATCTTCTTGGATTCTTTCCGGTAATCCTTTCACAAACGCGTCGATCTTCTCTTCCTCATCTTCGAATGCTCCCGGACACAATAGGCACAATTCTGTGAATCGTCTTTCGTACGTGGTAATATCAAATCCTTGGGTTCGTAACCCTCTAAGTTCTGTCTTGAGCTTATTGACCTCGGTTCTGGGACGGTACTTCTCGTTCATCAAGTGCTTGAATGCTGACCACGGTAGTGCGTACGCATCATCTTGTCCCACTTGCTCTAGATAGGTATTCCACCATGTTAACGCAGAACCTGTGAAGGTATGCGTAGCGTACTTCACTTTGTCCTCTTCAGTACACTTACTTATGGCAAACACCGATTCAACCTTCTCGGTCCACCGTTTCAATCCGATCGGTCCTTCGGTTCCATCAAATTCCAAAGGTTTGCAGGCAGTGAATTCTTTGTAGGTGCATCCTACACGATTTCCTGTACTGCTAGATCCAAGGTTATTGTTGGTATGTAGCGCAGCCTGTACTGCGGCTATGTTTGAAGCTAGAAAAGTACGGAATTCCTCTTCATTCATATTCACGGTGTGTCGAGTAGTCGGTGCCATTTCCTTCAAAATAGTTAAATGGAACAAGTTAATCATACAGAATATTAAGAGTAGTTAATAGTATTTCGTAGCATAATATGAACTCATTTATAAAAGCTTTTTCTTCATATTAGCGTTTTATAAGTTTAAATTCGGGTAGTACCTACCCGTTAAGTTCATACTTAGTAGCTAATATACAATTCAACTACTACAATTCTATATGAAAAACTGATTTTAATAATATTTCGCGTTCAAACTTTTATACAATATTTTACAAACTTACAATATCGCTTATTTTACATAAAGCATGAAATATAGCACACAATAACTTTGATACAAGATAGTTGTGAAGACAATTCTAGCTAGTACACAAGTCGTTCAGCAAAGGCAATAAAGACACGTAATTCATACGTCCAGAAACAAGTCATGCATTCTGGTTTTACTAGGACTACTTCCCATCCTTGGTCTTGTGCAACATAACTGTTATGGCTGTTGATAAGACAGCGTGTTGTAACGTCATCAAAGGGACGAGGGTTACGTAATGTCCAACAGTCCCGTAATAATCTAAAAACCTCATTTCTTACCCCAATTACCGACTCCGTCACTTGTGGAAACGTTTTGTTTAATAGTTGTAGCCCGATGTTCTTGTTCTCACTTTGGTGAGAAGCGAACATTACTAATCCGTAAGCATAACATGCTTCTTTATGTTGCATGTTAGCCGCTTTTTCTAAATCACGAAGTCCAATATTCGGATATATTGAGTCAAAATAATTTCTTAACCCGTTGCGTAAAATAGCATTTGGGTTCCCCGCAATATATGCGTCAAAGTAAACACATCGTAACTTATGGGTTTCCCAATGTGATATCCCCCATCTTTCAAACGAAAGTCTCTTATAAACCAAGACATTCTTGGAACGTTCTTCGAATATCTTACAAACTGATCTCGCCTTAAATAGTTGTGCCGAAGAATTCTGGCCGACTCTAGACAAGATTTCATCAATCATGTCTCCGGGTAGGTCTCTTAAAATATTGGGTTGTCTATCCATTTTGTGTTTTTAAACTGTAAAATAGACAAGAGTTAGATTCATAAAAAAAATACTTATTAATACAAGCAATTTTTACATATATCATAAAGCATAAGAACACTATATTACATATATTACACCACACGAATATAACTATCTTATTCCGACTCGCTCGTTTCTTCTTCTTCGGTTTTGGTTCGTTTTGCCAAGCTTCTAGGGATATATGATGTTCCCCTAATACGAGCCGTCGTTGTCCACATTGGTTTAGAAAAACCTGGTGGTTTAGAGGTTCCCGGGTCATTGTTACAACTTAAGGACTTCGGGGGTTGACGATACATATAAAGTTCATCGGGGTTGGAATTAGATTTCTCTATTTTTATGCCCTTTCCCTTATTATTTTCTTTTGCCTTTTTAAATTCAGTTGGGGTAATTTCTATAACATCATCGGAATTCTCGTCGGAATCCGATTCATCGGAGAATTGGTAATCCTCCCAATATTTTGCTTCCTTGGCGGAAACACCATTGACCATAATTAACTTTGGTCGGTTGGTTGAGGATTTTCTTTTACTTAACTGTTTTATTATTTCCCCCACCGGTTCTATTTCTTCATCCGGTTCCGATTCTTCTTCCGGTTCCGATTCTTCTTCCGGTTCCGACTCTTCTTCCGGTTCCTCTTCGGGAACTTGTGAATCAGTCCACAAATCATTCCAATTTACATTTGACTCTTCATTATTATTAGGTGAGTCAATGGGACTTGTTCTAGAGGTAGACATCTATCACATAATATCAAACACGTTAAGAGATTAATATATCACATAATATTCATATGTTAAAAATATATAGTTTCCAACAAAAATGTTAAGCAATCATTTTTAAAGAAAACACGGTCGAAGTCCAGACTCACTAATGCATCCTAACAAACTCGATAAGACACACTAATGCAAATTTTCTGGTTCTCTAAGACCAACGCTCGGATACCAACTGAAATGTCCCGTTCTTATTGATTAAAAACGTTCCATATTAATTGATTTCGTTGCGAGGTTTTGACCTCTATAAGAGACGTTTTTCAAAGACTGCATTCATTTTTAAACAAACCATAACCTTTATTTCATCAATAAAGGTTTAAAAAGCTTTACGTAGATTATCAAATAATGATAATCTAAAATATCCTGTTTACACACGACCATTACATAATGGTTTACAATACAAATATGTTACAACAAAATAAGTTTCTTGAATGCAGTTTTTACACAATATCATACAAGCATGGACTCCAAATCTTGTCCTTATTTAAGTATGCGACAGCGGAAGCTCTTAATAATCACCTGAGAATAAACATGCTTAAAACGTCAACAAAAATGTTGGTGAGTTATAGGTTTAACCTATATATATCAAATCGTAACAATAGACCACAAGATTTCATATTTCAATACACATCCCATACATAGAGATAAAAATCATTCATATGGTGAACACCTGGTAACCGACAATAACAAGATGCATATATAAGAATATCCCCATCATTCCGGGACACCCTTCGGATATGATATAAATTTCGAAGTACTAAAGCATCCGGTACTTTGGATGGGGTTTGTTAGGCCCAATAGATCTATCTTTAGGATTCGCGTCAATTAGGGTGTCTGTTCCCTAATTCTTAGATTACCAGACTTAATAAAAAGGGGCATATTCGATTTCGATAATTCAACCATAGAATGTAGTTTCACGTACTTGTGTCTATTTTGTAAATCATTTATAAAACCTGCATGTATTCTCATCCCAAAAATATTAGATTTTAAAAGTGGGACTATAACTCACTTTCACAGAATTTTACTTCGTCGGGAAGTAAGACTTGGCCACTGGTTGATTCACGAACCTATAACAATATATACATATATATCAAAGTATGTTCAAAATATATTTACAACACTTTTAATATATTTTGATGTTTTAAGTTTATTAAGTCAGCTGTCCTCGTTAGTAACCTATAACTAGTTGTCCACAGTTAGATGTACAGAAATAAATCGATAAATATTATCTTGAATCAATCCACGACCCAGTGTATACGTATCTCAGTATTGATCACAACTCAAACTATATATATTTTGGAATCAACCTCAACCCTGTATAGCTAACTCCAACATTCACATATAGAGTGTCTATGGTTGTTCCGAAATATATATAGATGTGTCGACATGATAGGTCGAAACATTGTATACGTGTCTATGGTATCTCAAGATTACATAATATACAATACAAGTTGATTAAGTTATGGTTGGAATAGATTTGTTACCAATTTTCACGTAGCTAAAATGAGAAAAATTATCCAATCTTGTTTTACCCATAACTTCTTCATTTTAAATCCGTTTTGAGTGAATCAAATTGCTATGGTTTCATATTGAACTCTATTTTATGAATCTAAACAGAAAAAGTATAGGTTTATAGTCGGAAAAATAAGTTACAAGTCGTTTTTGTAAAGGTAGTCATTTCAGTCGAAAGAACGACGTCTAGATGACCATTTTAGAAAACATACTTCCACTTTGAGTTTAACCATAATTTTTGGATATAGTTTCATGTTCATAATAAAAATCATTTTCTCAGAATAACAACTTTTAAATCAAAGTTTATCATAGTTTTTAATTAACTAACCCAAAACAGCCCGCGGTGTTACTACGACGGCGTAAATCCGGTTTTACGGTGTTTTTCGTGTTTCCAGGTTTTAAATCATTAAGTTAGCATATCATATAGATATAGAACATGTGTTTAGTTGATTTTAAAAGTCAAGTTAGAAGGATTAACTTTTGTTTGCGAACAAGTTTAGAATTAACTAAACTATGTTCTAGTGATTACAAGTTTAAACCTTCGAATAAGATAGCTTTATATGTATGAATCAAATGATGTTATGAACATCATTACTACCTTAAGTTCCTTGGATGAACCTACTGGAAAAGAGAAAAATGGATCTAGCTTCAATGGATCCTTGGATGGCTCAAAGTTCTTGAAGCAAAATCATGACACGAAAACAAGTTCAAGTAAGATCATCACTTGAAATAAGATTGTTATAGTTATAGAAATTGAACCAAAGTTTGAATATGATTATTACCTTGTATTAGAATGATAAACTACTGTAAGAAACAAAGATTTCTTGAGGTTGGATGATCACCTTACAAGATTGGAAGTGAGCTAGCAAACTTGAAAGTATTCTTGATTTTATGAAACTAGAACTTTTGGAATTTATGAAGAACACTTAGAACTTGAAGATAGAACTTGAGAGAGATCAATTAGATGAAGAAAATTGAAGAATGAAAGTGTTTGTAGGTGTTTTTGGTCGTTGGTGTATGGATTAGATATAAAGGATATGTAATTTTGTTTTCATGTAAATAAGTCATGAATGATTACTCATATTTTTGTAATTTTATGAGATATTTCATGCTAGTTGCCAAATGATGGTTCCCACATGTGTTAGGTGACTCACATGGGCTGCTAAGAGCTGATCATTGGAGTGTATATACCAATAGTACATACATCTAAAAGTTGTGTATTGTACGAGTACGAATACGGGTGCATACGAGTAGAATTGTTGATGAAACTGAACGAGGATGTAATTGTAAGCATTTTTGTTAAGTAGAAGTATTTTGATAAGTGTATTGAAGTCTTTCAAAAGTGTATAAATACATATTAAAACACTACATGTATATACATTTTAACTGAGTCGTTAAGTCATCGTTAGTCGTTACATGTAAGTGTTGTTTTGAAACCTTTAGGTTAACGATCTTGTTAAATGTTGTTAACCCAATGTTTATAATATCAAATGAGATTTTAAATTATTATATTATCATGATATTATCATGTATGAATATCTCTTAATATGATATATATACATTAAATGTCTTTACAACGATAATCGTTACATATATGTCTCGTTTAAAAATCATTAAGTTAGTAGTCTTGTTTTTACATATGTAGTTCATTGTTAATATACTTTATGATATGTTTTCTTATCATAGTATCATGTTAACTATATATATATATCCATATATATGTCATCATATAGTTTTTACAAGTTTTAACGTTCGTGAATCACCGATCAACTTGGGTGGTCAATTGTCTATATGAAACATATTTCAATTAATCAAGTCTTAACAAGTTTGATTACTTAACATGTTGGAAACATTTAATCATGTAAACATCAATCTCAATTAATATATATAAACATGGAAAAGTTCGGGTCACTACAGCTGCCACGATCCACTGAGATTCAGCCCCATGTCGCTCAGATTCGTCCCTCCCCCTCAAAAAACATCCCTAAAAATCTCCATGTTTTCTTACAAGAGGCTGCGCGCCTTGACTTGGTGAAATTTCACCAAGTGTTGTGAGCCTTATTGCGTTGCCATGCTCATCGAAGTCATGTTTGTGCGACGATGCCCGCCTAGCTTATGGTTGATCGTCATGTCTTGGTGAAAAGTGAACCTTATTTCGTTGCCCTGATGGTCAGAGTCGTGCTCGGGCGATGGTT
>NC_092343.1:254412500-254435000 GCF_046630445.1 Rutidosis leptorrhynchoides
TAAAGGGTTAAGTGGTTACCAGGTGGCTCACGGAAAATGGAATAATGTTTTATTATATGTTTTCTAGCATATAATTTGGTGGTTTAAAAGGAGTTTTATGTTTTCAAACATAAATTTTTATTGTTTAAATTAAATATTGTTTGCAATATTAAACCTATAATTCACTCAACATTTTTGTTGACAGTTACTCGCATGTTTTATTCTCAAGTTTATGATTGACTGCTTCCGCTGTGCTTAGAGGGTCTGCATATTTATGATGGCAGCCTTTGTTAAACATTAACTTGCATTCTATTTTGTTACATTAAAAAGTGGATGTTGTTGACTTTGTTTGGTCAACATTTGGTTAAAGTATTTATGTATAGTTTTTCTAAACTTATACAATTTAGTAGATTTTCTTTATAGGAAATCATTTTTAAATAAAGAATGCAAGGTTGTTTTATAAAATTCATATAGAGTTTCGATCAAGCTGTGGGACCAAGTGACGGAGCCGTTAAGTGTTTTGACGGAGTCGTCACAGTTGGTATCAGAGCTCTGGTTGTAGGGAATTAGGCTGCATTGATGTCGTTACCCGGGTCAATAGGGTGCATTAGTGAGTCTAGTCTACAGCCCGGCCTATTATATATTATTATATGTGATTATTTGTGTCGTGTTGGTATGTATATTGCTATCATACATACATTTCTATTATGTTCTGAATCCGGGAGGAACTCCCATTCCGATTTAAACGTATTCTCCGACTCATGCGAGTTCATCTTTTAAAGGAACACCTCGGTTAGTGAAACCGAGGGGGTGTCATTCTTGACTTCTGGAATTCTCGACATTTCTATGTCATAATTAGTGTTTATTGATATAACGTTTAAGTTACATTACGTGTTCTAGAATTCTCGGCATTTCTATGTCATCTATTATGGTTATGTATATAACGTTTGAGTTATATTATGCGAGATGTCATTCTTGACTTCTAAAGGCTCGGCATTTCAATGTCAGCTATTGTGTTTGGGTATATAACATTTTTGTTACATTACATGCCATTGTGCCGTTGTGCCTATGTGCTTTGGTTTTTGAACCGAAAAACGTCATCCTTGACTTTTAGAGATTCTTGGTACTTCGAAGACATTTTCATGTCACCATTACTCCTATTCATTACTTTCGATGTCTTTGTCTCTTGTGCTATCCTTAGCACATTGTTAAGAAATTGTTTTAGGGAAATTGTGTTGAAATTCGAGGTTGACCACGTGTCCTGACCTTATGTAGTGATATTGGAATCGAACTATGAGTTAGTGAAATATAATGGCGTCAGGCCAACGTGATTATATTACGTTAATTCATAAAAAGTCCCAATATTGTGACATGAGGAATAGAAAGCGAGTCAAAGAAAATTTGTACACCACTCATTCGGAAATTCTAACGTTATTACATGAGTAAGGAAGATACTCATTATCTTATTTGTTGATATGCGAGAGACTCATCTTAACCGAACTACCTACCCCATGTTTTATCATTCATAACTCGCTTGTTAGTGACAGCTTCGCACGTGAAGAGTTTTGGCCCAAGGACTTATGTCCTGACAATAGTCAAAACAATATTTAACTCATTGGTTTTCATGACCTCGTAGCATTTATTGGTTAGATGTCGCAAGACGATTCAAGTCCATCACCCGAGCTTTAACGATCTTACTTCAACTCGTAACCTCTGTAATGCGGATACCCTGCTTTTCATTAAAATTTTTACACATTTGTGCAATTGGGCGGTTCTCACGAGATTTATGGGCGAATAGAAGTAATGAAATATTTTGTCATGTATACTATTTATAAAATCATATATGTACGTATGAATTCAAATGGACTAATTTACCCTTACCTATTTTGGCTATTATACACTAAATTATACCTTCAAAATTATTTTAAAAAAAAAAACCACTCTTGTTGAGTTGTTTAGTTAACTCAAATTGATTTACGTAAAATGGTACACGTTGTACATACTTCTGAATTTATTAAAAGCTTCGTTCCATTTATGGGGTTACATCAGACGTTTCAAGCTTTTTCAAAACTTCTTTGATTGATTACATTAGAATTTTCGCATTACTCTACAGAGTGTTTGGATCACATTTCTTCTCATCCTCCGTTTAAGGATGAAAATTTACCATTAAGTCCATTGATAGAAATTCTTACACCAGTTTGAATGCCGGTTTTATAAAATTGTTGGAAAGTCCTTGCGCTCATAAAACTTTCCCTCTTATGGTTGGACATGGCCGAAACGCAGACCGATAAATCAAGTTTCTGGGGTACACTCGATGGTCACCTTATTGTAGAAAAGGCGCTAGGTGGGTTTCTACCCCAACTGTTGTTATAATGGGTATCATGGATATATATTACTCTAGACCGTTTGAGGAGTTTCTACTCTCAATTTTCGCTGTCAACCGCAACACCCTCGTAAACATCAATCCTAGGATTCAATACTTTAGGGTGCACGAAATTATTTTTGGAGATTCATCTCACCTGGAGTCGGCCATTCTTTATAACCCATGATTCGCGTTCTTTTCATCCGCACATAAATTTAAGAATATGGATGAATCCTAGACTTCCTCACTCATTGTACAAGGAAGTTCACTCTCGTTGAATTATCACACCTTTCATACGTCTTCCTTTCGGAAATATAATGAAAATTTACTTTGGAGTCCATGATTCTCGTTAACTCCTTTGAGAGAATTGCCTTAAATATCTATGCCACCGATGTGACTACTCCATATTTATTTCTTCCTTCATTATTGCAACTTTATTTCATCCGTCCCAGTTCGTCCCCTTGGGGAGCTCCCATTTTGTTCGTTGAGAAGAAAGATGGTTCATTTCGTTTGTGTATTGATTATCGTGAATTGAACGAGCTTACTGTTAAAAACCATTACCCTCTTCCGAGAATTGATGATCTGTTCGATCAACTTCAAGGTTCGTCCGTTTACTCTAAGATTGATCTTCGTTCCGGTTATCACCAATTGCGCGTTAAAGAAACTGATATTTCGAAAACCGTTTTTCGTACCTGTTATGGTCACTTCGAATTCTTTGTTATGCCGTTCAGATTGACAAATGCACCTGCTGTGTTCATAGACCTCATGAACCGTGTGTGTAGACCCTATCTGGACATATTCGTTATTGTTTTTATCGACGACATCCTTATTTATTCTAAGAGTGATGAAGAACACGAAGAATATTTGAAGTTGGTGCTTGATTTATTGAGAAAAGAAGAGTTGTACGCTAAGTTCTCTAAGTGTAATTTCTGATTAAGAGAAGTTCAATTCCTTGGATATATTGTTAGTAAACAAGGAATACTAGTTGATCCCGCCAAGATTGAGGCAATTGAAAAGTGGGAAATTCCGAAAACTCCTACTCAGATTCGCCAGTTTCTAGGATTAGCAGGCTATTATAGAAGGTTCATTCAAGATTTTTCACGAGTAGCGAAACCTCTGACTGCTTTAACGCATAAGGGGAAGAAGTACGAGTGGAAGAGTGAACAAGAGTCTGCTTTCCAAACTCTGAAGAAGAAGTTAACTTCTGCACCGATATTATCACTACCTGAGGGTAATGATGATTTTGTTATCTATTGTGATGCTTTGTGTCAAGACTTTGGTTGTGTTTTGATGCAACGAAAGAAAGATATTGCGTACGCGTCACGTCAGTTGAAGATTCACGAGCAGAATTATGTAACCCATGATTTAGAGTTGAGAGCTATTGTGTTTGCGCTTAAGATTTGCAGACATTATCTATATGGGGTCAAAGGTACATTGTACACTGATCACAAAAGTCTTCAACATATTCTTGATCAGAAACAGTTAAATATGAGGCAACGAAGATGGGTTGAGACGTTAAATGATTATGATTGCGAACTTTTATATCATCCGGGAAAGGCCAATGATGTGGCTGATGCATTAAGTCGTAAAGAAAGGGCTGAACCTCGCAGGTTTAGGGCCTTGAATATGACAATTCAAACAAACCTCGCTAGGCAGATCCTTCAGGCACAATAAGAAGCCTTGAAGGAGGAAAATTTTGTAACGGGAAGGTCCGAGGCTTGAGTAAACAGTTAGAGGTACAAACCGATGGTACTCGGTATTTTGCGGGATGCCTTTGGGTTCCGAAGTTTGGTGATCTACGAAAACTTGTTTTAGATGAGACTCATAAGTCTAGGTACTCTATTCATCCTGGTTCAGGAAAGATGTATCATGATCTTAAGGAGCTGTATTGGTGGCCTAATTTGAAAGCTGATGTGGCTACGTATGTGGCTAAGTGTTTGACCTGCGCTAAGGTTAAAGCTGAACATCAGAAACCGTCTGGACTTTTGGTGCAACCTGAAATTCCCGAGTGGAAGTGGGAAGGTATTAAGATGGAATTTATTACGAAGTTACCAGGAGTTGTGGGTGGTTATGATACTATTTGGGTGATTGTTACCGACTCGCTAAGTCAACTCTTTTCTTGCCAATTAAGGAAACATATTCAATGAAGAAGTTTACTCGTTTGTATTTGAAGGAGATTATTTCGAGACATGGTGTTCCCGTATCGATTATGTTGGACTGAGGCAGTCCTAACAAGGTGCTCTAGGAACTAAATTGGATATGAGCACCGCTTATCATCCACAGACGGATGTTCAGAGTGAAAGGACCATTCAAACGTAGAAAACATGTTAAGAGCGTGTGTTATTGATTTTGGAAATGGGTGAGATAAATATTTGCCGCTGGATGAGTTTTCTTATAACAGCAGTTATCATGCAAGTATTAAAGCCGCACCATTTGAAGCTCTGTATGGTAGAAAGTGTAGGTCTCCTGTCTGTTGGAATGAGGTTGGGGATGCTCAACTCACATGACCAGAGATCATTCACGAGACTACCGAGAAGATTGCACAGATTAAGGAAAGATTGAGAACTGCCAGGAGTAGGCAAAAGAGTTATGCTGATAAGAGAAGGAACGATATCGACTTTCAGGTCGGTGATCGTGTTATGTTGAAAGTTTCACCTTGGAAGGGTGTGGTACGTTTTGGTAAAAGGGGAAAATTGAATCCTCGATTTGTTGGACCTTTTGGGATTATTGAGAGAGTTGGACCAGTGGCTTATCGTTTGAAATTGCCACAAGAACTCAGTGCTATTCGTGACATTTTTTCATGTATCGAATTTAAAGAAGTGTTTGGCCGAGGCCAATGAAACTATTCTTTTTGATGAACTTCATGTTGATAAGCAACTTTATTTTATTGAAGAACCTGTTGAAATTATGGACCGAGAGGTAAAGACTCTTAAGCAGAGTAAAATTCCTATTGTTCGAGTTAGATGGAACACCGGACGCGGTCCCGAGTTCACTTGGGAGCGTGAAGGTCAGATGAAGCAGAAGTAACCGCATTTGTTCCCAGATGCCGAGGAAACCCCTGCACCTGCTTAAATTTCGGGACGAAATTTCCGTAACGGGAAGGTAATGTAACGACCCTACTTTTTCCGTTATCTTTTACCGTTAACTATTTAACGACCGTTAATTGTTATTCGTGCCACGTCATTTCTATGACCTATATTATTATTTTTGTAATAATATATTAATTATTATGTGTTATATGAATATTTGTATTCATATTTTAAATTATACGTTCCTACGAGTCGCGGATTTCTATCCGGCGAATCTTTTCGGTTTTCAAACCAACGGTCGAACTTTTGGAATTTTTAAGTCCTAATTATTTTAAATATGATATTTTGATGTCATATGATTATATATAGTGTTTATATATTTTATTCGTCGCGTACTTATTATCTCTCCGAAAAATCAATCGCGTAGCGGCGTTTTCGCGTTTCGGGTTTCGTTCGGGCGTTCGGGCCACTAGGATTTTGTCATTTATCAAATTGGGCCACTATGGGGCCCACCCCATTCAGTTTTTGGCCGAAAATCCCTTAAGGAGGGGAGTATTTTGTCAAACTTGCAAACTAGTGACCATTACTCTAAACTTCACTACTTACTCTCATTTCTAACCTAATCATCTTATTTTTTTTCACCTCCTTCCTCCCTCTCCTCCCATGAACGTCCCCTTTCATCATCATCATCACCATTTCATCATCAAATCAAGGTTAAGAATTAGGGCTTTCAACATAAACGGATTCCTCTCATCGTTCTCTACGCGTCTATATCACTTGATTATTGATTAGGGTATAAACCCTAACCCTAGATTTTTAATTTTTCTTTATTTTTCTGTATTTTGATTATATTTTATTAGTATGATGATTATTAGTTGTTGTAATGTTGATTGTATTCGTAGAATTACTCGATTGCATATTTTTCGGTTTGATAAAATTGGAACAGCAGCTTTGTTGTGTGTTTCTGATATTGTAACTGATGTTGATCATAAAATAAAGTATATAAATGAGTTCCTCTCATCAAGACATTAATTTTAGACTCCGGATTCATGTCGTTTCGATTCCCGGAGCCCTAGATATGCTTAATTTGATATTTGGTAAAGATTGAAAGGTGTTATGGGCAAGAACAAGGTATGGTCCGACTTTGTGATCATCCTTGGTGTCTTTAGGGTGTGTCATTTGGTTAGGACTGATGGTGGGACGAATTTTCATGTTCGGGTCACCTAAATCCGAGCCATGGTTCACCCGTTGTGCCTAAATCACTGTTTTGAGTAAATTGAATTCCCAAGTGTTGTCATGGCTGATATCCACGACCTAGGGACTGTTCTTGGAGTGTTCTTGAGTACATAATTGTGTCGGGTGGTTTGAGTAGGCGGAGATGCATATGTGGCTCGCCCGAAACCGACACCCGGGGCTCAAGATACGACCCGATGAACTTTTAAACTTAAAACTTATGGTTAATGATTAAACTTATGTTAAAATGAATGGCTTTCATTATTAATAAATTACTTATGATAAAAGAAGTAATTATTATTATTTAAGACTTATGATATAAATATTTATTATATCATTTAATTATTAATTATGATTTAATTAACATTTTAATTAAACTTATGATTAATAATACTTTTATTATTAAAGAAAAATACTTATGATAAGTATTAAATTTATTTTTGAGAAATTATTATAAGACTTATAATAAAGATTAAATAATTATTTAATTATTGTAAGACTTAATTATTATTTAATTATGATTTAATTATTAAATACTTATGATTTAATAATTTTAATTAGAAACTTATGATATAATTAATAATTCATTATTAATTTATAATACTTATGATATGAATTAAAATTCATTATTAATTAATAAAACTTATATAATGATTAATATTTAATTAATTAATTAAATACTTATGTTATACTAATTATAACATTTCAACTTATATTAACTTTAATAATTCATTTTATTTAATTAAACTTATGTTATGACATAACTTTACACTTTTGACTTTAATAAACATTATAACCTATGTTATTATTATAACTTACACTTTTAAAATTAATGTTGACTATGTTTGACCAAGGTTGACTTTTGAGTTGACTTTCGGTTGACTTTGGCTTTCAGTTGACTTCTGTTGACTTTCTAAATAAGGAAACTTTCCGAACTTCAAAACTTTCTAAAAATAGAACTTTCTAAATTTGGAAACTTTCCAAAAATAGAAACTTTCCTAAAATAGAAAACTTTCCAAAAATGGAAACCTGCTAAAAATAGAAACTTTCTAAAAATAGAAAGTGTGTGTCCTTATGCTGTTCCAATCAAACTGATGCTTGCTGAGTAATGTTCTATGTCTACTTGCAACATGTACAATAGCTATCATACTAAGACTTGACCTAAGTTAGTTATTTATTTCGACCTGCTTTATTTATAGGTCGGCGTTGTGATCTTTCTTGATCACTTTACTTTACTTGCTGTTCGCTTGTTTTTGAGATTTCTTCAGTTGCTATTTAAGGTGAGTTATAGTCCCATTTTTCTATTTAAATCTTTTGGGATGAGAATACATGCAATTTATTTTATATTTTGGACAAGTGGAAGTTGGTTTAAATTATTCATTGTGAGTTGAACAAAAATATTCCCTAGTCTGGTAACTGTAATCATTGGTTTCTACCGGTGAACGCGAATCCTACGGATAGATCTATCGGGTTTGACAACCCCATTTCGAGCTAGTCGCGCTAGCAATTTATAATCGGAATGTTTAGTACTTCGTATTTAGTTGAAGATACACTTGTTCGGTGTATATTATTTATTGTGTTTGGCAAGGGTAAATAAAGGGTTAAGTGGTTACCAGGTGGCTCACGGAAAATGGAATAATGTTTTATTATATGTTTTCTAGCATATAATTTGGTGGTTTAAAAGGAGTTTTATGTTTTCAAACATAAATTTTTATTGTTTAAATTAAATATTGTTTGCAATATTAAACCTATAATTCACTCAACATTTTTGTTGACAGTTACTCGCATGTTTTATTCTCAAGTTTATGATTGACTGCTTCCGCTGTGCTTAGAGGGTCTGCATATTTATGATGGCAGCCTTTGTTAAACATTAACTTGCATTCTATTTTGTTACATTAAAAAGTGGATGTTGTTGACTTTGTTTGGTCAACATTTGGTTAAAGTATTTATGTATAGTTTTTCTAAACTTATACAATTTAGTAGATTTTCTTTATAGGAAATCATTTTTAAATAAAGAATGCAAGGTTGTTTTATAAAATTCATATAGAGTTTCGATCAAGCTGTGGGACCAAGTGACGGAGCCGTTAAGTGTTTTGACGGAGTCGTCACAAGCGTTCATAGCGACGTTGCTTTTTGATCCTTCGATGTCGGCTCTTCCTATCATTGTGAAGCAGAATTCACCAAGTGTTGGATTGTTCACCCACCAATAGGGAACGTGAGCTGGGTTTAGACCGTCGTGAGACAGGTTAGTTTTACCCTACTGATGAAAGTGTCGCAATAGTAATTCAACCTAGTACGAGAGGAACCGTTGATTCGCACAATTGGTCATCGCGCTTGGTTGAAAAGCCAGTGGCGCGAAGCTACCGTGCGCTGGATTATGACTGAACGCCTCTAAGTCAGAATCCGGGCTAGAAGCGACGCGTGTGCCTGCCGCCTGTTTGCCGACCAGCAGTAGGGGCTTCGGCCCCCAAAAGTGAGACGACCCGACCCAATCCATAAGGACGAATACAATAACATATGATTACATCGCGAGGTACTTGACCTCTAAATGATACATTTTACAAACATTGCATTCATTTTTAAAAGACAATCTTTCATTACATCGAAAGTTGACATGTATGCATACCATTTCATAATATCCAAACTATAAATGACCTAATCTGTCATTTACTTAATAATAATCTTTAATGAACTTCAACGACTCGAATGTAACGTCTTTTGAAATATGTCATGAATGACTCCAAGTAATATCTTTAAAATGAGCTAATGCACAGTGGAAGATCTCTTTCAAACCTGAGAATAAACATGCTTTCAAGTGTCAACCAAAAGGTTGGTGAGTTCATTAGTTTAACTTAAACAATCGTTTCCATCATTTTAATAGACCACAAGATTTCAGATTTCCATTTCTCATAAACATACGTCCCATGCATAGAGACAAAAATATCATTCATATGGATTGAACACCTGGTAACCGACATTAACAATATGCATATATAAGAATATCCCCTATCATTCCGGGATCCTCCTTCGGACATGATATAATTTCGAAGTACTAAAGCATCCGGTACTTTGGATGGGGTTTGTTAGGCCCAATAGATCTATCTTTAGGATTCGCGTCAATTAGGGTGTCTGTTCCCTAATTCTTAGATTACCAGACTTTAATAAAAAGGGGCATATTCGATTTCAATAATTCAACCATAGAATGTAGTTTCAATTACTTGTGTCTATTTCGTCAAACATTTATAAAAGCGCATGTATTCTCAGTCCCAAAAATATAAAGGATAAAAAGGTAAATGAAACTCACCATACTGTATTTTGTAGTAAAAATACATATAACATCATTGAACAAGTGTAGGGTTGGCCTCGGATTCACGAACCTATATTAATTATATATATTTATATGACGGTCAATATTTGTCTAACAATTTAGGCCAAATCATAGTGTACCACAATCCTAATGCTCGAGTCTGACTCAACAGTATAGTAACATGTTATATTACCCATGCTCAATTAAAATTCTAGTAAAAGGTGACGTGTGAAACAACGTAACACAAATGGTTTCATAATCATAAAATAGTATTTTAGTATTTAGAGAAAGTCAACACAAAAAAATTAACTGAAAAGTTAACGGGAAAAGTCAAAGTTCAAGGTCAAAAGTCAAAGGTTAAAGTAAAAACGAGGTCGCATGCAAAAATACAATAACTTATACAACAAAATGATTTTTCGGTCAAACATGACTAAACGGCAGCTTCAGCGATTTTTAGAAAAATTATCGGAACTCCGATTGATAAACAGCCAAAGATAAAAGTTATACATTACCAAAAAGATTAAGCATACATTTTACAGAAGTAAACTAAACCTAGACAATTCGTAGTTGCCAACGCGGTTTCGGCGTTTCAAAGTTAATTTTTCAGCTTTAATAAATTTACAAAAGTGACCGAGTAGCCTACTTTGGAGATTTTTAGAAAATTCCTCGAAACTCGGATTGACAAACGGTCAAAGCCTTCAAATTCTCGTTACCACAAAGATATAACATGATTTTTGGCAAAAGTAAACACACATCAGGCCGACCATGACACGTGATACAAAACTGACATTTTTAATAAAAAAGTTTCAGCTCTTTTTAGAATTTTAAAATGTGACTCAACAGTTAACTTTGACGATTTTTAGAAAAATCGTCGAGACTCGAATTGACAAACGACCAGAGTCGTTTGTTACATCTTACAGCAAAGAATTCAGTGATAATTATGTTTTAATCTGAAACAACGCAGATCAACGAGAATTTCAGTTTCCGTAACGACGTTTCATCAAAATTTACAAAACTTCTTTTATCCATAACTTGACAACCGTTCAACGAAACGAGACGTGCTTTATATGAAAATTCATCTACTCGACGAGTAGAATCCAAATAACCACTTTTTATTACCCAGAAAATTAGTTCACTAATTATTATCAGCATTTTTAATTACGAAATTAATTGTTTAATTCATAACTTTCTAACCGTTCATCGAATCCATTCGATATCTAAATGAAAAGTTTTTAATTTTTCGCTAGCTTTCCAAGGACATGCATATCTTATACCTTATCTCAACCGTAGGTGTAACTAATTCAGGATTCAACATAACCTATCTAAGGGCAATATCAAAAATACAAATATGCATAATTCTATTTTCTCGAGCACTAGTCAGGGATACACTATTAGTAAATAAAAGTTAAGTTATGAGTGCTCACGTATCAATATTGAGATTCAATGCTGTAGGAAAGGTACGTAGACGCGACGGAGACGATAACTACCAATTTGACCTCAAGGGCATACCCATGAACCATACCCATCACCTCCATAGCCATAACCCATAATTTCCTTAGCCCTATCCTACTCATAAAACTTGTCTTGAAATGACCCGCTCATGACCTCGTCGTAGTATTTTATGTATAAATAATAATAATAACACTCCTAAATAATATTAATTTGAATAATAATAATAAATATAATAATATTATTAATAATAATAATAATAATAATAATAATAATAATAATAATAATAATAATAATAATAATAATAAATATATACAGAGTACTTGTGATATGCGTGTGTGTTGTGTTAGATGAAATGAATCCAAAATGAGAATGCACGAGTTTATAAAGCAATTGGACACATCCCACTCAAATCCAGCTGGTATCCACCATATGATCTTGTCAACACTTGTTACATCTAACAAATTAAAATGTACGAGTTTATATGTATATATAAATATTTTTTTTAATATATAATATATTTAATCCTTAGAATTAATTAAATATTATATTATATTTACGCTCATGGTAAAAATATAATTTTTACAAAAATGACACGGTCGTGGTCTCACGACTCATGTACCACTTTCGGTTTTTCGGGCGCACTTTCGTACGTTTAGAAAACTAGCCTTTTACGTTACGTGACGTGTACCTTTTACAAAAATTAGACTTACTCAACAAAAAAATTACCTTTATAAAAATATAACTTATAAAATTGAGTATTGTGGTCATTTCCTTCTATAAATTAAAGTCTCGTTGTTTGTCAAAATATTTTATTTTAAATTAAACATTTTGTGACACGTACCTTTATTAATAACTAGACTTAAATTAATTAAAAACTAACCCACTCAAAGTGTAACTTAATCTTTTGAGTGTTTTGGTCATTTACTTTTATAATTCATAATCTTGTTATTTATCAAAGCCTATTTATTAATATTAGTTTAATATCAAAACGTTTTATGACTAATTTAAATTAAAATTTATAATCTTATACATATTTTTGAAATATTTATCTAATAACATACTAGTTATCCTTTCAAAACTAATTATATAATTTAAGATCCTTTACAAAATCGAAAATTCTATAACGTTTATGCTTTAAAACTTAATTTGATTTCATTCTTTTATGCGTAAAAGTTTAGTTTAATTTCCTTAACTTTCTAAATAATGTATCTTAATATAACATATCAAATGGGTTTATCTACTCAACGAATCTTATCCCAATTATTCCTTCTATATGATAAATCGAGTATTATGAAATTCGATTCTCCACTAACTTTTGTCTAACTCCCAATAAGTGATACTTTGTTCTTACTTGTAAATCACTTTACCATTTATTCCGAATACCGTTAAAAAGTAAGGGTTTCCTAATTCAAAGTGGACCTCATAACAGAGACTCATAATCATAGTTCAATGTATCCGATAATTCAATCATTTGATATTATCTTTTAATCTGTTGATAAACTTACATCGAACAAATACGTTCGTATAAAGTATTATTCATTCAATACCTTGATAACATTTCCAACCTCATTAAATAGATCTCATAGCTTATATTCATATTAACTAATCCGTTCAATGTTTCATTAATATATTTCAATTTAATAATCACACATGTATATGTATATATATTTATTTACACATGATTGTTCGTGAATCGTTAGACATGGTCAAAGGGTATTTGATTAAATGAATACAGTTTCAAAACTTTCTAGACTCAGCATTACAGAATTTGCTTATCATGTCAGATATATATAAAGATTAAAGTTTAAATTTGATCGGAAATTTCCGGGTCATCACAGTACCTACCCGTTAAAAGAAATTTCGTCCCGAAATTTGATAGAGATTGTCATGGCTAACAGTAAGAGTGTTTTCATGACGTATATGAACTGATAATTAGAGTTTTATCATCATTGATTAATATAGATAAAATGATTTGTTTTTGTGAAGAGCACGAATGAAGCTATCACTTAAAAGTGAAAATGAATAAAAGTAAGTTTGACTTAACCGGTGTCGTAGTCAAGATTGATTTCCGAAATTTAAGGAATTTAGAAGAAATCTTCAATTTAGATTTGATCCTTCGGTAATTAAGGAGATTCAGATCTTCTTTGATTAAACGCAATAATCTGCTTCGATTGCTCTGTTGAAAATTTTCCTATAAATCCACCCTCTCCATTTCCTTACAACTCACACCTTCTATTCTTTCTTTCTCAATTCCTACTTTAAAGTATTCGTTAATATGCTCCATCCCATCCTGATCCTTGATATACTCCTAACGTTCATATCTGTCATTCTTCTTTTTAGCCTGCCACCGGAAGAATCCATTTACTTTTATTATACTCTTGGGTTTATAGTGTTTCTAGTTCTCCCATGTCTTTACATTGCTATATGCATTGATATATACGGGTTGTAAATTTCCGGGTTGTTGTTAGATTTTACACTCTCCCTTATATTTCGATATCCCTGCTTCTGTCTTCTATAGCCATCGTCATCCATAGTTAATGCTCTCTTCTATTTGCTGCGGTTTATGCTCCGAATTTCTATTTCAGAGCTTTGTCCTTTCGTTTCTTCTTCTTGCGATTAAATAGCTCTCGTAATGGTCCAGAATTCGTATGTATAGATTTCAGAATGAACATAGTAATTGTTCTAAGAAGGAAATGGTAATGGTAAAATATTGATTTGTTAAATTACCAGAATACCCTGAAAAAGACCGAATCATCAAGAAATATTTTCTTGATATATTTAGAGGTTAAATAGAATGTAAGAGTCGTGTAAATGACACATGATGACGGTATGTCCTGTGAATCATCACGTCCATTAGAAACTCAGCATGAATTACTGTAATATAATGACGTTGATCAAGTGTCATTATATTATATTAACCCATGCATCAGTTCCCAACACCACTTCAAAAACATTCATATTCAAATTTTTCAGAATTTAGAAACTAACACAGTTTCTTTTATGTTGCAGATATTACGGAGAGATAAATGATACTTGATAAGAATAGTTGTGAAAATATCTCCAAAGATATGGAGAATATGTATAATGGAAGATACAAAGATATCTTATAATATTTAAGATATGATGATGATGGAGAATATCTGTCTGTGAAGGTTTAGAATAAGAAGTAAGGTGTTTGCTAACGAGTTCAGCAGGCACTGATTTATTTGGATTCTTTGAAGGTAGATTCAGTCCTTGTGATTTATCCACAGCTTCCTTCATACTTTGCTCAATCCGTTTTTCAGTACCAAATCCTTTCGTTTTCTGAGCTTTACCAACTCACTATCTTCTTTCATCAAACATTTGGCCGTTCAGATCATCTACCATTTTTTTTTTTTTTTTTTTTTTATGTTTCCTCTGCATTTAATGCTATAATATCTGAATCACTGGTTATCAATTCGAGATGGGTTCAGAAGATTCGTGTTTTAGATGATTAAACGCTGGTGGTAATATGGTGGAATATGAAAGGTTCCCCAGTAATAATGACGAAAAGGCAACGTATCTAACAGGGTTATAATAAGACTGGTCCGACTGCAAAATCGAAGTTGACTTGCTGGAGCTGTGACAAAATTGGCTACTTTGAAAAGGAATCGAAATGTTGTTTTTGCTTGAAGAATTCGACGCAGGTACATGTTAGATTATGACTTTGGTTTCGAGAGTTTTTCAGGTACAAAACTTCGGGTAACGTGTGTGTTGGATCATCATCTCAATTGTTTATTATTTGATGTGTCTTCTAGAATTTCGAAGGGATTTAATTGCAGATTGTCATAGTCAATATCCAAATGATGAAATCGTCCTAAATCCCGAATGATTTTTCATATACATCTTGTGTGTTACGATTAAAAGTGATGTTCTATCACAGTTTTGAAGTCAAAGTATAGCTTTGAAAAATGTAAAGATCTAAGAGTGATGATTTTGGTTGTATCTCGAGTTGAATTCTGAAATTCCTAAAATCAGAATATGTAATTAGATTCGAATGAGTATGGTTGTTTTGATTTCTATAGAAGAATGTAAATTGGTTTAGTTGATGATTATTGAATCAGAATTGAAGAATGTAACATATTAATTGTGATTTTATATATCTCTCGGGTATTACCTACCCGTTAAAAAAATTTCACAAATAATATTTTGAACAAGAATTCTCATTACAATCTTTATGAAAATATATGTGGGTATATTTTCTTCAGATGTAGTACAGATTCAGTGAGTTAATATAATACTAAGCACATTTGATTTTCGAATTGAATTAGAAATGAATTTTCTCTAAAACATTAGAGATTACATAATCTTTGCGAAGTATTTCACTAATGTAATCAATGCTTCAATGTTTATATGTATTTTCGGAGTGAATCATGCTGATGCTCATAGAACTCTTGCTAATTTCGCAAGATACGAATATTGTTTTCCCGTAAATTTCGGGTATATCGTAGATGAAAGTGTATAATCAAACATGTTATTGAATGATACACTTGATTTATTATGAACCGGAGTTCATTAGATTGAAACAGAGATTGTGGTTAACGATGATTAAGTTGTTAATGAAGGATTTACATCATAAGATATTAGTAATATGAATTTAAACGAGTAGTATCTACTCTTTTTCAATTCATACTTAATAGCTTAGTACAAAAAGATTTATTATAATTCCAGAATTCATATATATAAAATATATAACAATTCTTCAGAAGGAATGAGTTAATACTATATAACTCGTTGATACAACATATTCGTTGTAGATTGGTAACGATTTCCACAGTGATTCTTGAACCGCTGGGATTTGTGATGTCATAGGTGTTGCTGATTCTGACGATGCTGACATTACTGACTATACTGGTGATGCTAACGGTACTGTTGCTGCTGATGATACTTCCGGTAATTGCTAGTGATGCTTGTATAACAAGTAAATCGCGCACCATCCTTGTTAGGGTTTCGATTCTTCCTTGACTCATTTTGGTTCACTCATCTGATTTAGGGTTAGGGTGGAAATAGATAATCTCTAAGACTTTAGAGATTACATAATCGCCGTAGAATATTCCTCCGATGAAGTTATGAATCAATACTTCATCGTTTGTTGTTGTTGGTACTCCTTGGTATCTATGATGCGTGTGATGTTGATATCCGAGGTATAGATTATGATGTTGAGGTGTGTGATGCGAATGTGATTGTTGATGATGGTAATGGTACTGTTGGTGTTAATGATGATGATACCGTTGATGCCGGTGATGCTGCTGATGTCTAGAGTATTGAGGTTTGCGATGTTGATGTTACTGGCTGTACTGATTATGCTGCTGGTGCTGCTGATGGTGTTTGTAATCCTTGTACCATAAGCTCCAAAGCCGTCACGCGTGCGCGAAGTTCGTTAACTTCTGTTAGTACACCGGGATGATTGTCGGTTGGGATGAGCGGATAAATAAAATCTAGGATTTGATGTAGGATATAATCGTGACGAGATACTCTGGAAATGAGAGAGAAAATGGTTTCACGAACAGGTTCACCGGTAAGTGCTTCAGGTTCATCGCCAATAGGGCAATTTGGTGGATGGAAAGGATCACCTTCTTCTTGTCTCCAATAATTGAGGAGGCTACGAACCCATCCCCATTTCATCCAGAATAGATGATGACTGATTGGTTGATCCATTCCGGTCACACTATTTTCGGAGCTCGAATGGAAATCCATATCGACATAGCTGTCGAAATCTGAGGAGTTCGAACTAGATGCGGAATCCATCTCGTATGATCAGAGAAAGAATTTTGGTATAAAATATATTGTAGAATTTAGATTTGGTATTCCTCAATACATAATTTACATATGTATATATAATACCAAAATCCCATAGATTTCGGAGAATCTTTGAAAGATGTTAGTCAAAGTTCACAGTAATAAATACGCTAAGATATTAATTAGCAGATATGCTAAGATGTGAATTTCGTCTATACGCTGTTATGCAATAAATGCAGGAAAACGAGTCTAGACTTAAGATGATAAGCAGATAATTTCCTAAGGATGATAAGTAGATGATTTCCGACACAAAATGATAAGCAAAACTTTTGACTTGCAGACACGGTCGAAGTCCAGACTCACTAATGCATCTTAACAACTAACAGTAAGACACACTAATGCAAGACCTGGTTCGCTAAGACCACCGCTCTGATACCACATGAGACGACCCGACCCAATCCATAGGGACGAATACAATAACATATGATTACATCGCGAGGTACTTGACCTCTAAATGATACATTTTACAAACATTGCATTCATTTTTAAAAGACAATCTTTCATTACATCGAAAGTTGACATGTATGCATACCATTTCATAATATCCAAACTATAAATGACCTAATCTGTCATTTACTTAATAATAATCTTTAATGAACTTCAACGACTCGAATGTAACGTCTTTTGAAATATGTCATGAATGACTCCAAGTAATATCTTTAAAATGAGCTAATGCACAGTGGAAGATCTCTTTCAAACCTGAGAATAAACATGCTTTCAAGTGTCAACCAAAAGGTTGGTGAGTTCATTAGTTTAACTTAAACAATCGTTTCCATCATTTTAATAGACCACAAGATTTCAGATTTCCATTTCTCATAAACATACGTCCCATGCATAGAGACAAAAATATCATTCATATGGATTGAACACCTGGTAACCGACATTAACAATATGCATATATAAGAATATCCCCTATCATTCCGGGATCCTCCTTCGGACATGATATAATTTCGAAGTACTAAAGCATCCGGTACTTTGGATGGGGTTTGTTAGGCCCAATAGATCTATCTTTAGGATTCGCGTCAATTAGGGTGTCTGTTCCCTAATTCTTAGATTACCAGACTTTAATAAAAAGGGGCATATTCGATTTCAATAATTCAACCATAGAATGTAGTTTCAATTACTTGTGTCTATTTCGTCAAACATTTATAAAAGCGCATGTATTCTCAGTCCCAAAAATATAAAGGATAAAAAGGTAAATGAAACTCACCATACTGTATTTTGTAGTAAAAATACATATAACATCATTGAACAAGTGTAGGGTTGGCCTCGGATTCACGAACCTATATTAATTATATATATTTATATGACGGTCAATATTTGTCTAACAATTTAGGCCAAATCATAGTGTACCACAATCCTAATGCTCGAGTCTGACTCAACAGTATAGTAACATGTTATATTACCCATGCTCAGTTAAAATTCTAGTAAAAGGTGACGTGTGAAACAACGTAACACAAATGGTTTCATAATCATAAAATAGTATTTTAGTATTTAGAGAAAGTCAACACAAAAAAATTAACTGAAAAGTTAACGGGAAAAGTCAAAGTTCAAGGTCAAAAGTCAAAGGTTAAAGTAAAAACGAGGTCGCATGCAAAAATACAATAACTTATACAACAAAATGATTTTTCGGTCAAACATGACTAAACGGCAGCTTCAGCGATTTTTAGAAAAATTATCGGAACTCCGATTGATAAACAGCCAAAGATAAAAGTTATACATTACCAAAAAGATTAAGCATACATTTTACAGAAGTAAACTAAACCTAGACAATTCGTAGTTGCCAACGCGGTTTCGGCGTTTCAAAGTTAATTTTTCAGCTTTAATAAATTTACAAAAGTGACCGAGTAGCCTACTTTGGAGATTTTTAGAAAATTCCTCGAAACTCGGATTGACAAACGGTCAAAGCCTTCAAATTCTCGTTACCACAAAGATATAACATGATTTTTGGCAAAAGTAAACACACATCAGGCCGACCATGACACGTGATACAAAACTGACATTTTTAATAAAAAAGTTTCAGCTCTTTTTAGAATTTTAAAATGTGACCAAACAGTTAACTTTGACGATTTTTAGAAAAATCGTCGAGACTCGAATTGACAAACGACCAGAGTCGTTTGTTACATCTTACAGCAAAGAATTCAGTGATAATTATGTTTTAATCTGAAACAACGCAGATCAACGAGAATTTCAGTTTCCGTAACGACGTTTCATCAAAATTTACAAAACTTCTTTTATCCATAACTTGACAACCGTTCAACGAAACGAGACGTGCTTTATATGAAAATTCATCTACTCGACGAGTAGAATCCAAATAACCACTTTTTATTACCCAGAAAATTAGTTCACTAATTATTATCAGCATTTTTAATTACGAAATTAATTGTTTAATTCATAACTTTCTAACCGTTCATCGAATCCATTCGATATCTAAATGAAAAGTTTTTAATTTTTCGCTAGCTTTCCAAGGACATGCATATCTTATACCTTATCTCAACCGTAGGTGTAACTAATTCAGGATTCAACATAACCTATCTAAGGGCAATATCAAAAATACAAATATGCATAATTCTATTTTCTCGAGCACTAGTCAGGGATACACTATTAGTAAATAAAAGTTAAGTTATGAGTGCTCACGTATCAATATTGAGATTCAATGCTGTAGGAAAGGTACGTAGACGCGACGGAGACGATAACTACCAATTTGACCTCAAGGGCATACCCATGAACCATACCCATCACCTCCATAGCCATAACCCATAATTTCCTTAGCCCTATCCTACTCATAAAACTTGTCTTGAAATGACCCGCTCATGACCTCGTCGTAGTATTTTATGTATAAATAATAATAATAACACTCCTAAATAATATTAATTTGAATAATAATAATAAATATAATAATATTATTAATAATAATAATAATAATAATAATAATAATAATAATAATAATAATAATAATAATAATAAATATATACAGAGTACTTGTGATATGCGTGTGTGTTGTGTTAGATGAAATGAATCCAAAATGAGAATGCACGAGTTTATAAAGCAATTGGACACATCCCACTCAAATCCAGCTGGTATCCACCATATGATCTTGTCAACACTTGTTACATCTAACAAATTAAAATGTACGAGTTTATATGTATATATAAATATTTTTTTTAATATATAATATATTTAATCCTTAGAATTAATTAAATATTATATTATATTTACGCTCATGGTAAAAATATAATTTTTACAAAAATGACACGGTCGTGGTCTCACGACTCATGTACCACTTTCGGTTTTTCGGGCGCACTTTCGTACGTTTAGAAAACTAGCCTTTTACGTTACGTGACGTGTACCTTTTACAAAAATTAGACTTACTCAACAAAAAAATTACCTTTATAAAAATATAACTTATAAAATTGAGTATTGTGGTCATTTCCTTCTATAAATTAAAGTCTCGTTGTTTGTCAAAATATTTTATTTTAAATTAAACATTTTGTGACACGTACCTTTATTAATAACTAGACTTAAATTAATTAAAAACTAACCCACTCAAAGTGTAACTTAATCTTTTGAGTGTTTTGGTCATTTACTTTTATAATTCATAATCTTGTTATTTATCAAAGCCTATTTATTAATATTAGTTTAATATCAAAACGTTTTATGACTAATTTAAATTAAAATTTATAATCTTATACATATTTTTGAAATATTTATCTAATAACATACTAGTTATCCTTTCAAAACTAATTATATAATTTAAGATCCTTTACAAAATCGAAAATTCTATAACGTTTATGCTTTAAAACTTAATTTGATTTCATTCTTTTATGCGTAAAAGTTTAGTTTAATTTCCTTAACTTTCTAAATAATGTATCTTAATATAACATATCAAATGGGTTTATCTACTCAACGAATCTTATCCCAATTATTCCTTCTATATGATAAATCGAGTATTATGAAATTCGATTCTCCACTAACTTTTGTCTAACTCCCAATAAGTGATACTTTGTTCTTACTTGTAAATCACTTTACCATTTATTCCGAATATCGTTAAAAAGTAAGGGTTTCCTAATTCAAAGTGGACCTCATAACAGAGACTCATAATCATAGTTCAATGTATCCGATAATTCAATCATTTGATATTATCTTTTAATCTGTTGATAAACTTACATCGAACAAATACGTTCGTATAAAGTATTATTCATTCAATACCTTGATAACATTTCCAACCTCATTAAATAGATCTCATAGCTTATATTCATATTAACTAATCCGTTCAATGTTTCATTAATATATTTCAATTTAATAATCACACATGTATATGTATATATATTTATTTACACATGATTGTTCGTGAATCGTTAGACATGGTCAAAGGGTATTTGATTAAATGAATACAGTTTCAAAACTTTCTAGACTCAGCATTACAGAATTTGCTTATCATGTCAGATACATATAAAGATTAAAGTTTAAATTTGATCGGAAATTTCCGGGTCATCACAAAAGGCACGTGTCATTGGCTACGCTCGTGAGACGGATGAGTCTTGCGGGCCGCCTTGAAGTACAATTCCCATCAAGCGGCGGGCAGAATCCTTTGCAGACGACTTAAATACGCGACGGGGTATTGTAAGTGGCAGAGTGGCCTTGCTGCCACGATCCACTGAGATTCAGCCCCATGTCGCTCAGATTCGTCCCTCCCCCTCAAAAAAACATCCTTAAAAATCTCCATGTTTTCTTACAAGAGGCTGCGCGCCTTGACTTGGTGAAATTTCACCAAGTGTTGTGAGCCTTATTGCGTTGCCATGCTCATCGAAGTCATGTTTGTGCGACGATGCCCGCCTAGCTTTTATTGATCGTCATGTCTTGGTGAAAAGTGAACCTTATTTCGTTGCCCTGATGGTCGGAGTCGTGCTCGGGCGATGGTTGTTGCCCGATTCGATGGTAACCCTGGACGAAAAATCATAGTAAAAAAGGGGGTGCAACACGAGGACTTCCCAGGGGGTCACCCATCCTAGTACTACTCTCGTCCAAGCACGCTTAACTGCGGAGTTCTGATGGGATCCGGTGCGTTAGTGCTGGTATGATCGCACTCGAAATAAATGTCCCTTTTTAATCCTTTATAGCTAACTTACCTTGCCTACCATGGGTGGTCACACCTACCCTGACTTTCCATGATGTACCACGACTCGACTCGAAGCTCACACCTTAAGAAGGGTTCGGGTGACATGGCGAAAACTCGTTAGAGATGTATAATGTTCTAGATCGAGTCTAGACACGCGAGTGATCTCGGATGTGGTTGTCGAAAGTCGACGTATAATGGTGTC
>NC_092343.1:254442500-254452500 GCF_046630445.1 Rutidosis leptorrhynchoides
TTATGGTTAAACTCAAAGTGGAAGTATATTTTCTAAAATGGTCATCTAGACGTCGTTCTTTCGACTGAAATGACTACCTTTACAAAAACGACTTGTAACTTATTTTTTCGACTAGAAACCTATACTTTTTTGGTTTAGATTCATAAAATAGAGTTCAATATGAAACCATAGCAATTTGATTCACTCAAAACGGATTTAAAATGAAGAAGTTATGGGTAAAACAAGATTGGATAATTTTTCTCATTTTAGCTACGTGAAAATTGGTAACAAATCTATTCCAACCATAACTTAATCAACTTGTATTATATATTATGTAATCTTGAGATACCATAGACACGTATACAATGTTTCGACCTATCATGTCGACACATCTATATATATTTCGGAACAACCATAGACACTCTATATGTGAATGTTGGAGTTAGCTATACAGGGTTGAGGTTGATTCCAAAATATATATAGTTTGAGTTGTGATCAATACTGAGATACGTATACACTGGGTCGTGGATTGATTCAAGATAATATTTATCGATTTATTTCTGTACATCTAACTGTGGACAACTAGTTGTAGGTTACTAACGAGGACAGCTGACTTAATAAACTTAAAACATCAAAATATATTAAAAGTGTTGTAAATATATTTTGAACATACTTTGATATATATGTATATATTGTTATAGGTTCGTGAATCAACCAGTGGCCAAGTCTTACTTCCCGACGAAGTAAAAATCTGTGAAAGTGAGTTATAGTCCCACTTTTAAAATCTAATATTTTTGGGATGAGAATACATGCAGGTTTTATAAATGTTTTACAAAATAGACACAAGTACGTGAAACTACATTCTATGGTTGAATTATCTAAATCGAATATGCCCCTTTTTATTAAGTCTGGTAATCTAAGAATTAGGGAACAGACACCCTAATTGACGCGAATCCTAAAGATAGATCTATTGGGCCTAACAAACCCCATCCAAAGTACCGGATGCTTTAGTACTTCGAAATTTATATCATATCCGAAGGGTGTCCCGGAATGATGGGGATATTCTTATATATGCATCTTGTTATTGTCGGTTACCAGGTGTTCACCATATGAATGATTTTTATCTCTATGTATGGGATGTGTATTGAAATATGAAATCTTGTGGTCTATTGTTACGATTTGATATATATAGGTTAAACCTATAACTCACCAACATTTTTGTTGACGTTTTAAGCATGTTTATTCTCAGGTGAATATTAAGAGCTTCCGCTGTCGCATACTTAAATAAGGACAAGATTTGGAGTCCATGCTTGTAAGATATTGTGTAAAAACTGCATTCAAGAAACTTATTTTGTTGTAACATATTTGTATTGTAAACCATTATGTAATGGTCGTGTGTAAACAGGATATTTTAGATTATCATTATTTGATAATCTACGTAAAGCTTTTTAAACCTTTATTGATGAAATAAAGGTTATGGTTTGTTTAAAAATGAATGCAGTCTTTGAAAAACGTCTCATATAGAGGTCAAAACCTCGCAACGAAATCAATTAATATGGAACGTTTTTAATCAATAAGAACGGGACATTTCAGTTGGTATCAGAGCGTTGGTCTTAGAGAACCAGAAAATTTGCATTAGTGTGTCTTATCGAGTTTGTTAGGATGCATTAGTGAGTCTGGACTTCGACCGTGTTTTCTTTAAAAATGATTGCTTAACATTTTTGTTGGAAACTATATATTTTTAACATATGAATATTATGTGATATATTAATCTCTTAACGTGTTTGATATTATGTGATAGATGTCTACCTCTAGAACAAGTCCCATTGACTCACCTAATAATAATGAAGAGTCAAATGTAAATTGGAATGATTTGTGGACTGATTCACAAGTTCCCGAAGAGGAACCGGAAGAAGAGTCGGAACCGGAAGAAGAATCGGAACCGGAAGAAGAATCGGAACCGGATGAAGAAATAGAACCGGTGGGGGAAATAATAAAACGGTTAATTAAAAGAAAATCCTCAACCAACCGACCAAAGTTAATTATGGTCAATGGTGTTTCCGCCAAGGAAGCAAAATATTGGGAGGATTACCAATTCTCCGATGAATCGGATTCCGACGAGAATTCCGATGATGTTATAGAAATTACCCCAACTGAATTTAAAAAGGCAAAAGAAAATAATAAGGGAAAGGGCATAAAAATAGAGAAATCTAATTCCAACCCCGATGAACTTTATATGTATCGTCAACCCCCGAAGTCCTTAAGTTGTAACAATGACCCGGGAACCTCTAAACCACCAGGTTTTTCTAAACCAATGTGGACAACGACGGCTCGTATTAGGGGAACATCATATATCCCTAGAAACTTGGCAAAACGAACCAAAACCGAAGAAGAAGAAACGAGCGAGTCGGAATAAGATAGTTGTATTCGTGTGGTGTAATATATGGAATATAGTGTTCTTATGCTTTATGATATATGTAAAAATTGCTTGTATTAATAAGTATTTTTTTTATGAATCTAACTCTTGTCTATTTTACAGTTTAAAAACACAAAATGGATAGACAACCCAATATTCTAAGAGACCTACCCGGAGACATGATTGATGAAATCTTGTCTAGAGTCGGCCAGAATTCTTCGGCACAACTATTTAAGGCGAGATCAGTTTGTAAGACATTCGAAGAACGTTCCAAGAATGTCTTGGTTTATAAGAGACTTTCGTTTGAAAGATGGGGGATATCACATTGGGAAACCCATAAGTTACGATGTGTTTACTTTGACGCATATATTGCGGGGAACCCAAATGCTATTTTACGCAACGGGTTAAGAAATTATTTTGACTCAATATATCCGAATATTGGACTTCGTGATTTAGAAAAAGCGGCTAACATGCAACATAAAGAAGCATGTTATGCTTACGGATTAGTAATGTTCGCTTCTCACCAAAGTGAGAACAAGAACATCGGGCTACAACTATTAAACAAAACGTTTCCACAAGTGACGGAGTCGGTAATTGGGGTAAGAAATGAGGTTTTTAGATTATTACGGGACTGTTGGACATTACGTAACCCTCGTCCCTTTGATGACGTTACAACACGCTGTCTTATCAACGGCCATAACGGTTATGTTGCACAAGACCAAGGATGGGAAGTAGTCCTAGTAAAACCAGAATGCATGACTTGTTTCTGGACGTATGAATTACGTGTCTTTATTGCCTTTGCCGAACGACTTGTGTACTAGCTAGAATTGTCTTCACAACTATCTTGTATCAAAGTTATTGTGTGCTATATTTCATGCTTTATGTAAAATAAGCGGTATTGTAAGTTTGTAAAATATTGTATAAAAGTTTGAACGCGAAATATTATTACAATCAGTTTTTCATATAGAATTGTAGTAGTTGAATTGTATATTAGCTACTAAGTATGAACTTAACGGGTAGGTACTACCCGAATTTAAACTTATAAAACGCTAATATGAAGAAAAAGCTTTTATAAATGAGTTCATATTATGCTACGAAATACTATTAACTACTCTTAATATTCTGTATGATTAACTTGTTCCATTTAACTATTTTGAAGGAAATGGCACCGACTACTCGACACACCGTGAATATGAATGAAGAGGAATTCCGTACTTTTCTAGCTTCAAACATAGCCGCAGTACAGGCTGCGCTACATACCAACAATAACCTTGGATCTAGCAGTACAGGAAATCGTGTAGGATGCACCTACAAAGAATTCACTGCCTGCAAACCTTTGGAATTTGATGGAACCGAAGGACCGATCGGATTGAAACGGTGGACCGAGAAGGTTGAATCGGTGTTTGCCATAAGTAAGTGTACTGAAGAGGACAAAGTGAAGTACGCTACGCATACCTTCACAGGTTCTGCGTTAACATGGTGGAATACCTATCTAGAGCAAGTGGGACAAGATGATGCGTACGCACTACCGTGGTCAGCATTCAAGCACTTGATGAACGAGAAGTACCGTCCCAGAACCGAGGTCAATAAGCTCAAGACAGAACTTAGAGGGTTACGAACCCAAGGATTTAATATTACCACGTACGAAAGACGATTCACAGAATTGTGCCTATTGTGTCCGGGAGCATTCGAAGATGAGGAAGAGAAGATCGACGCGTTTGTGAAAGGATTACCGGAAAGAATCCAAGAAGATATAAGTTCACACGAGCCCGCCTCCATACAACAGGCATGTAGAATGGCTCACAAACTAGTGAACCAGATTGAAGAAAGAATTAAAGAACAGACTGCTGAAGAGGCCAATGTGAAGCAAGTCAAAAGAAAGTGGGAGGAAAACGGTGATAAGAATCACCAATACAACAACAACAGCAATTACAACAATAATCGCAACAATTATCCCAACAATCGCAACATCAATCGCAACTACAACAAACGGCCCAACAACAACAACAACAACAACAGCAACTACAACAATCATCCCAACAACAATAATAACCGCAACAACAACAACAATCAAAAGCAACTATGCCAAAGGTGTGAAAAGAATCACTCGGGGTTCTGCACCAAATTTTGCAACAAGTGTAAAAGAAATGGTCATAGTGCGGCGAAGTGTGAGGTCTACGGACCAGGGGTTAATAGAACGAAAGGAACAAATGGTGTCGGAACGAGTAATGGCGGAGCAAGTAGTGTCGGAGCAAGTTATGCCAATGTAGTTTGTTATAAATGTGGAAAACCAGGCCACATTATTAGAAATTGCCCGAACCAGGAGAACACGAATGGACAAGGCCGTGGAAGAGTTTTCAATATTAATGCGGTAGAGGCACAGGAAGACCCGGAGCTTGTTACGGGTACGTTTCTTATTGACAATAAATCTGCTTACGTTTTATTTGATTCGGGTGCGGATAGAAGCTATATGAGTAGAGATTTTTGTGCTAAATTAAGTTGTCCATTGACGCCTTTGGATAGTAAATTTTTACTCGAATTAGCAAATGGTAAATTAATTTCAGCAGATAATATATGTCGGAATCGAGAAATTAAACTGGTTAGCGAAACATTTAAGATTGATTTGATACCAGTAGAGTTAGGGAGTTTTGATGTGATAATCGGTATGGACTGGTTGAAAGAAGTGAAAGCGGAGATCGTTTGTTACAAAAATGCAATTCGCATTATACGAGAAAAAGGAAAACCCTTAATGGTGTACGGAGAAAAGGGCAACACGAAGCTACATCTTATTAGTAATTTGAAGGCACAAAAACTAATAAGAAAAGGTTGCTATGCTGTTCTAGCACACGTCGAGAAAGTACAAACTGAAGAAAAGAGCATCAATGATGTTCCAATTGCAAAAGAATTTCCCGATGTATTTCCGAAAGAATTACCGGGATTACCCCCACATCGATCCGTTGAATTTCAAATAGATCTTGTACCAGGAGCTGCACCAATAGCTCGTGCTCCTTACAGACTCGCACCCAGCGAGATGAAAGAACTGCAAAGCCAATTACAAGAACTTTTAGAGCGTGGTTTCATTCGACCAAGCACATCACCGTGGGGAGCTCCTGTTTTGTTTGTCAAGAAGAAAGATGGTACATTCAGGTTGTGTATCGACTACCGAGAGTTGAACAAACTTACCATCAAGAACCGCTACCCACTACCGAGAATCGACGACTTATTTGATCAACTACAAGGCTCGTCTGTTTATTCAAAGATTGACTTACGTTCCGGGTATCATCAAATGCGGGTGAAAGAAGATGATATTCCAAAGACTGCTTTCAGAACACGTTACGGTCATTACGAGTTTATGGTCATGCCGTTTGGTTTAACTAATGCACCAGCTGTGTTCATGGACCTTATGAACCGAGTGTGTGGACCATACCTTGACAAGTTTGTCATTGTTTTCATTGATGACATACTTATTTACTCAAAGAATGACCAAGAACACGGTGAACATTTGAGAAAGGTGTTAGAAGTATTGAGGAAGGAAGAATTGTACGCTAAGTTTTCAAAGTGTGCATTTTGGTTGGAAGAAGTTCAATTCCTCGGTCACATAGTGAACAAAGAAGGTATTAAGGTGGATCCGGCAAAGATAGAAACTGTTGAAAAGTGGGAAACCCCGAAAACTCCGAAACACATACGCCAGTTTTTAGGACTAGCTGGTTACTACAGAAGGTTCATCCAAGACTTTTCCAGAATAGCAAAACCCTTGACTGCATTAACGCATAAAGGGAAGAAATTTGAATGGAATGATGAACAAGAGAAAGCGTTTCAGTTATTGAAGAAAAAGCTAACTACGGCACCTATATTGTCATTGCCTGAAGGGAATGATGATTTTGTGATTTATTGTGACGCATCAAAGCAAGGTCTCGGTTGTGTATTAATGCAACGAACGAAGGTGATTGCTTATGCGTCTAGACAATTGAAGATTCACGAACAAAATTATACGACGCATGATTTGGAATTAGGCGCGGTTGTTTTTGCATTAAAGACTTGGAGGCACTACTTATATGGGGTCAAAAGTATTATATATACCGACCACAAAAGTCTTCAACACATATTTAATCAGAAACAACTGAATATGAGGCAGCGTAGGTGGATTGAATTATTGAATGATTACGATTTTGAGATTCGTTACCACCCGGGGAAGGCAAATGTGGTAGCCGATGCCTTGAGCAGGAAGGATAGAGAACCCATTCGAGTAAAATCTATGAATATAATGATTCATAATAACATTACTACTCAAATAAAGGAGGCGCAACAAGGAGTTTTAAAAGAGGGAAATTTAAAGGATGAAATACCCAAAGGATCGGAGAAGCATCTTAATATTCGGGAAGACGGAACCCGGTATAGGGCTGAAAGGATTTGGGTACCAAAATTTGGAGATATGAGAGAAATGGTACTTAGAGAAGCTCATAAAACCAGATACTCAATACATCCTGGAACGGGAAAGATGTACAAGGATCTCAAGAAACATTTTTGGTGGCCGGGTATGAAAGCCGATGTTGCTAAATACGTAGGAGAATGTTTGACGTGTTCTAAGGTCAAAGCTGAGCATCAGAAACCATCAGGTCTACTTCAACAACCCGAAATCCCGGAATGGAAATGGGAAAACATTACCATGGATTTCATCACTAAATTGCCAAGGACTGCAAGTGGTTTTGATACTATTTGGGTAATAGTTGATCGTCTCACCAAATCAGCACACTTCCTACCAATAAGAGAAGATGACAAGATGGAGAAGTTAGCACGACTGTATTTGAAGGAAGTCGTCTCTAGACATGGAATACCAATCTCTATTATCTCTGATAGGGATGGCAGATTTATTTCAAGATTCTGGCAGACATTACAGCAAGCATTAGGAACTCGTCTAGACATGTGTACTGCCTATCATCCACAAACTGATGGGCAGAGCGAAAGGACGATACAAACGCTTGAAGACATGCTACGAGCATGTGTTATTGATTTCGGAAACAGTTGGGATCGACATCTACCGTTAGCAGAATTTTCCTACAACAACAGCTACCATTCAAGCATTGAGATGGCGCCGTTTGAAGCACTTTATGGTAGAAAGTGCAGGTCTCCGATTTGTTGGAGTGAGGTGGGGGATAGACAGATTACGGGTCCGGAGATTATACAAGAAACTACCGAGAAGATCATCCAAATTCAACAACGGTTGAAAACCGCCCAAAGTCGACAAAAGAGCTACGCTGACATTAAAAGAAAAGATATAGAATTTGAAATTGGAGAGATGGTCATGCTTAAAGTTTCACCTTGGAAAGGCGTTGTTCGATTTGGTAAACGAGGGAAATTAAATCCAAGGTATATTGGACCATTCAAGATTATTGATCGTGTCGGACCAGTAGCTTACCGACTTGAGTTACCTCAACAACTCGCGGCTGTACATAACACTTTCCACGTCTCGAATTTGAAGAAATGTTTTGCTAAAGAAGATCTCACTATTCCGTTAGATGAAATCCAAATCAACGAAAAACTCCAATTCATCGAAGAACCCGTCGAAATAATGGATCGTGAGGTTAAAAGACTTAAGCAAAACAAGATACCAATTGTTAAGGTTCGATGGAATGCTCGTAGAGGACCCGAGTTCACCTGGGAGCGTGAAGATCAGATGAAGAAGAAATACCCGCATCTATTTCCAGAAGATTCGTCAACACCTTCAACAGCTTAAAATTTCGGGACGAAATTTATTTAACGGGTAGGTACTGTAGTGACCCGAACTTTTCCATGTTTATATATATTAATTGAGATTGATGTTTACATGATTAAATGTTTCCAACATGTTAAGCAATCAAACTTGTTAAGACTTGATTAATTGAAATAGGTTTCATATAGACAATTGACCACCCAAGTTGACCGGTGATTCACGAACGTTAAAACTTGTAAAAAAAACTATATGATGACATATATATGGTTATATATATAGTTAACATGATATTATGATAAGTAAACATATCATTAATTATATTAACAATGAACTACATATGTAAAAACAAGACTACTAACTTAATGATTTTGAAACGAGACATATATGTAACGTTTATCGTTGTAACGACATTTAATGTATATATATCATATTAAGAGATATTCGTACATCATAATATCATGATAATATAATAATTTAAAATCTCTTTTGATATTATAAACATTGGGTTAACAACATTTAACAAGATCGTTAACCTAAAGGTTTCAAAACAACACTTACATGTAACGACTAACGATGACTTAACGACTCAGTTAAAATGTATATACATGTAGTGTTTTAATATGTATTTATACACTTTTGAAAGACTTCAATACACTTATCAAAATACTTCTACTTAACAAAAATGCTTACAATTACATTCTCGTTCAGTTTCATCAACAATTCTACTCGTATGCACCCGTATTCGTACTCGTACAATACACAGCTTTTAGATGTATGTACTATTGGTATATACACTCCAATGATCAGCTCTTAGCAGCCCATGTGAGTCACCTAACACATGTGGGAACCATCATTTGGCAACTAGCATGAAATATCTCATAAGATTACAAAAATATGAGTAATCATTCATGACTTATTTACATGAAAACAAAATTACATATCCTTTATATCTAATCCATACACCAACGACCAAAAACACCTACAAACACTTTCATTCTTCAATTTTCTTCATCTAATTGAACTCTCTCAAGTTCTATCTTCAAGTTCTAAGTGTTCTTCATAAATTCCAAAAGTTCTAGTTTCATAAAATCAAGAATACTTTCAAGTTTGCTAGCTCACTTCCAATCTTGTAAGGTGATCATCCAACCTCAAGAAATCTTTGTTTCTTACAGTAGGTTATCATTCTAATACAAGGTAATAATCATATTCAAACTTTGGTTCAATTTCTATAACTATAACAATCTTATTTCAAGTGATGATCTTACTTGAACTTGTTTTCGTGTCATGATTTTGCTTCAAGAACTTTGAGCCATCCAAGGATCCATTGAAGCTAGATCCATTTTTCTCTTTTCCAGTAGGTTCATCCAAGGAACTTAAGGTAGTAATGATGTTCATAACATCATTCGATTCATACATATAAAGCTATCTTATTCGAAGGTTTAAACTTGTAATCACTAGAACATAGTTTAGTTAATTCTAAACTTGTTCGCAAACAAAAGTTAATCCTTCTAACTTGATTTTTAAAATCAACTAAACACATGTTCTATATCTATATGATATGCTAACTTAATGATTTAAAACCTGGAAACACGAAAAACACCGTAAAACCGGATTTACGCCGTCGTAGTAACACCGCGGGCTGTTTTGGGTTAGTTAATTAAAAACTATGATAAACTTTGATTTAAAAGTTGTTATTCTGAGAAAATGATTTTTATTATGAACATGAAACTATATCCTAAAATTATGGTTAAACTCAAAGTGGAAGTATGTTTTCTAAAATGGTCATCTAGACGTCGTTCTTTCGACTGAAATGACTACCTTTACAAAAACGACTTGTAACTTATTTTTTCGACTAGAAACCTATACTTTTTTGGTTTAGATTCATAAAATAGAGT
>NC_092343.1:254457500-254482500 GCF_046630445.1 Rutidosis leptorrhynchoides
TAACCTTTATTTCATCGATAAAGGTTTAAAAAGCTTTAAGTAGATTATCAAATAATGATAATCTAAAATATCCTGTTTACACACGACCATTACATAATGGTTTACAATACAAATATGTTACAACAAAATAAGTTTCTTGAATGCAGTTTTTACACAATATCATACAAGCATGGACTCCAAATCTCGTCCTTATTTAAGTATGCGACAGCGGAAGCTCTTAATAATCACCTGAGAATAAACATGCTTAAAACGTCAACAAAAATGTTGGTGAGTTATAGGTTTAACCTATATATATCAAATCATAATAATAGACCACAAGATTTCATATTTCAATACACATCCCATACATAGAGATAAAAATCATTCATATGGTGAACACCTGGTAACCGACATTAACAAGATGCATATATAAGAATATCCCCATCATTCCGGGACACCCTTCGGATATGATATAAAATTTCGAAGTACTAAAGCATCCGGTACTTTGGATGGGGTTTGTTAGGCCCAATAGATCTATCTTTAGGATTCGCGTCAATTAGGGTGTCTGTTCCCTAATTCTCAGATTACCAGACTTAATAAAAAGGGGCATATTCGATTTCGATAATTCAACCATAGAATGTAGTTTCACGTACTTGTGTCTATTTTGTAAATCATTTATAAAACCTGCATGTATTCTCATCCCAAAATTATTAGATTTTAAAAGTGGGACTATAACTCACTTTCACAGATTTTTACTTCGTCGGGAAGTAAGACTTGGCCACTGGTTGATTCACGAACCTATAACAATATATACATATATATCAAAGTATGTTCAAAATATATTTACAACACTTTTAATATATTTTGATGTTTTAAGTTTATTAAGTCAGCTGTCCTCGTTAGTAACCTACAACTAGTTGTCCACAGTTAGATGTACAGAAAGAAATCGATAAATATTATCTTGAATCAATCCACGACCCAGTGTATACGTATCTCAGTATTGATCACAACTCAAACTATATATATTTTGGAATCAACCTCAACCCTGTATAGCTAACTCCAACATTCACATATAGAGTGTCTATGGTTGTTCCGAAATATATATAGATGTGTCGACATGATAGGTCGAAACATTGTATACGTGTCTATGGTATCTCAAGATTACATAATATACAATACAAGTTGATTAAGTTATGGTTGGAATAGATTTGTTACCAATTTTCACGTAGCTAAAATGAGAAAAATTATCCAATCTTGTTTTACCCATAACTTCTTCATTTTAAATCCGTTTTGAGTGAATCAAATTGCTATGGTTTCATATTGAACTCTATTTTATGAATCTAAACAGAAAAAGTATAGGTTTATAGTCGGAAAAATAAGTTACAAGTCGTTTTTGTAAAGGTAGTCATTTCAGTCGAAAGAACGACGTCTAGATGACCATTTTAGAAAACATACTTCCACTTTGAGTTTAACCATAATTTTTGGATATAGTTTCATGTTCATAATAAAAATCATTTTCTCAGAATAACAACTTTTAAATCAAAGTTTATCATAGTTTTTAATTAACTAACCCAAAACAGCCCGCGGTGTTACTACGACGGCGTAAATCCGGTTTTACGGTGTTTTTCGTGTTTCCAGGTTTTAAATCATTAAGTTAGCATATCATATAGATATAGAACATGTGTTTAGTTGATTTTAAAAGTCAAGTTAGAAGGATTAACTTTTGTTTGCGAACAAGTTTAGAATTAACTAAACTATGTTCTAGTGATTACAAGTTTAAACCTTCGAATAAGATAGCTTTATATGTATGAATCGAATGATGTTATGAACATCATTACTACCTTAAGTTCCTTGGATGAACCTACTGGAAAAGAGAAAAATGGATCTAGCTTCAATGGATCCTTGGATGGCTCAAAGTTCTTGAAGCAAAATCATGACACGAAAACAAGTTCAAGTAAGATCATCACTTGAAATAAGATTGTTATAGTTATAGAAATTGAACCAAAGTTTGAATATGATTATTACCTTGTATTAGAATGATAACCTACTGTAAGAAACAAAGATTTCTTGAGGTTGGATGATCACCTTACAAGATTGGAAGTGAGCTAGCAATCTTGAAAGTATTCTTGATTTTATGAAACTAGAACTTTTGAAATTTATGAAGAACACTTAGAACTTGAAGATAGAACTTGAGAGAGATCAATTAGATGAAGAAAATTGAAGAATGAAAGTGTTTGTAGGTGTTTTTGGTCGTTGGTGTATGGATTAGATATAAAGGATATGTAATTTTGTTTTCATGTAAATAAGTCATGAATGATTACTCATATTTTTGTAATTTTATGAGATATTTCATGCTAGTTGCCAAATGATGGTTCCCACATGTGTTAGGTGACTCACATGGGCTGCTAAGAGCTGATCATTGGAGTGTATATACCAATAGTACATACATCTAAAAGCTGTGTATTGTACGAGTACGAATACGGGTGCATACGAGTAGAATTGTTGATGAAACTGAACGAGGATGTAATTGTAAGCATTTTTGTTAAGTAGAAGTATTTTGATAAGTGTCTTGAAGTCTTTCAAAAGTGTATGAATACATATTAAAACACTACATGTATATACATTTTAACTGAGTCGTTAAGTCATCGTTAGTCGTTACATGTAAATGTTGTTTTGAAACCTTTAGGTTAACGATCTTGTTAAATGTTGTTAACCCAATGTTTATAATATCAAAAGAGATTTTAAATTATTATATTATCATGATATTATGATGTACGAATATCTCTTAATATGATATATATACATTAAATGTCGTTACAACGATAATCGTTACATATATGTCTCGTTTCAAAATCATTAAGTTAGTAGTCTTGTTTTTACATATGTAGTTCATTGTTAATATACTTAATGATATGTTTACATATCATAATATCATGTTAACTATATATATAACCATATATATGTCATCATATAGTTTTTACAAGTTTTAACGTTCGTGAATCACCGGTCAACTTGGGTGGTCAATTGTCTATATGAAACCTATTTCAATTAATCAAGTCTTAACAAGTTTGATTGCTTAACATGTTGGAAACATTTAATCATGTAAATATAAATCTCAATTAATATATATAAACATGGAAAAGTTCGGGTCACTACAGTACCTACCCGTTAAATAAATTTCGTCCCGAAATTTTAAGCTGTTGAAGGTGTTGACGAATCTTCTGGAAATAGATGCGGGTATTTCTTCTTCATCTGATCTTCACGCTCCCAGGTGAACTCGGGTCCTCTACGAGCATTCCATCGAACCTTAACAATTGGTATCTTGTTTTGCTTAAGTCTTTTAACCTCACGATCCATTATTTCGACGGGTTCTTCGATGAATTGAAGTTTTTCGTTGATTTGGATTTCATCTAACGGAATAGTGAGATCTTCTTTAGCAAAACATTTCTTCAAATTCGAGACGTGGAAAGTGTTATGTACAGCCGCGAGTTGTTGAGGTAACTCAAGTCGGTAAGCTACTGGTCCGACACGATCAATAATCTTGAATGGTCCAATATACCTTGGATTTAATTTCCCTCGTTTACCAAATCGAACAACGCCTTTCCAAGGTGCAACTTTAAGCATGACCATCTCTCCAATTTCAAATTCTATATCTTTTCTTTTAATGTCAGCGTAGCTCTTTTGTCGACTTTGGGCGGTTTTCAACCGTTGTTGAATTTGGATGATCTTCTCGGTAGTTTCTTGTATAATCTCCGGACCCGTAATCTGTCTATCCCCCACTTCACTCCAACAAATCGGAGACCTGCACTTTCTACCATAAAGTGCTTCAAACGGCGCCATCTCAATGCTTGAATGGTAGCTGTTGTTGTAGGAAAATTCTGCTAACGGTAGATGTCGATCCCAACTGTTTCCGAAATCAATAACACATGCTCGTAGCATGTCTTCAAGCGTTTGTATTGTCCTTTCGCTCTGCCCATCAGTTTGTGGATGATAGGCAGTACTCATGTCTAGACGAGTTCCTAATGCTTGCTGTAATGTCTGCCAGAATCTTGAAATAAATCTGCCATCCCTATCAGAGATAATAGAGATTGGTATTCCATGTCTGGAGATGACTTCCTTCAAATACAGTCGTGCTAACTTCTCCATCTTGTCATCTTCTCTTATTGGTAGGAAGTGTGCTGATTTGGTGAGACGATCAACTATTACCCAAATAGTATCAAAACCACTTGCAGTCCTTGGCAATTTAGTGATGAAATCCATGGTAATGTTTTCCCATTTCCATTCTGGGATTTCGGGTTGTTGAAGTAGACCTGATGGTTTCTGATGCTCAGCTTTGACTTTAGAACACATCAAACATTCTCCTACGTATTTAGCAACATCGGCTTTCATACCCGGCCACCAAAAATGTTTCTTGAGATCCTTGTACATCTTCCCCGTTCCAGGATGTATTGAGTATCTGGTTTTATGAGCTTCTCTAAGTACCATTTCTCTCATATCTCCAAATTTTGGTACCCAAATCCTTTCAGCCCTATACCGGGTTCCGTCTTCCCGAATATTAAGATGCTTCTCCGATCCTTTGGGTATTTCATCCTTTAAATTTCCCTCTTTTAAAACTCCTTGTTGCGCCTCCTTTATTTGAGTAGTAAGGTTATTATGAATCATTATATTCATAGATTTTACTCGAATGGGTTCTCTGTCCTTCCTGCTCAAGGCATCGGCTACCACATTTGCCTTCCCCGGGTGGTAACGAATCTCAAAGTCATAATCATTCAATAATTCAATCCACCTACGCTGCCTCATATTCAGTTGTTTCTGATTAAATATGTGTTGAAGACTTTTGTGGTCGGTATATATAATACTTTTGACCCCATATAAGTAGTGCCTCCAAGTCTTTAATGCAAAAACAACCGCGCCTAATTCCAAATCATGCGTCGTATAATTTTGTTCGTGAATCTTCAATTGTCTAGACGCATAAGCAATCACCTTCGTTCGTTGCATTAATACACAACCGAGACCTTGCTTTGATGCATCACAATAAATCACAAAATCATCATTCCCTTCAGGCAATGACAATATAGGTGCCGTAGTTAGCTTTTTCTTCAATAACTGAAACGCTTTCTCTTGTTCATCATTCCATTCAAATTTCTTCCCTTTATGCGTTAATGCAGTCAAGGGTTTTGCTATTCTGGAAAAGTCTTGGATGAACCTTCTGTAGTAACCAGCTAGTCCTAAAAACTGGCGTATGTGTTTCGGAGTTTTCGGGGTTTCCCACTTTTCAACAGTTTCTATCTTTGCCGGATCCACCTTAATACCTTCTTTGTTCACTATGTGACCGAGGAATTGAACTTCTTCCAACCAAAATGCACACTTTGAAAACTTAGCGTACAATTCTTCCTTCCTCAATACTTCTAACACCTTTCTCAAATGTTCACCGTGTTCTTGGTCATTCTTTGAGTAAATAAGTATGTCATCAATGAAAACAATGACAAACTTGTCAAGGTATGGTCCACACACTCGGTTCATAAGGTCCATGAACACAGCTGGTGCATTAGTTAAACCAAACGGCATGACCATAAACTCGTAATGACCGTAACGTGTTCTGAAAGCAGTCTTTGGAATATCATCTTCTTTCACCTGCATTTGATGATACCCGGAACGTAAGTCAATCTTTGAATAAACAGACGAGCCTTGTAGTTGATCAAATAAGTCGTCGATTCTCGGTAGTGGGTAGCGGTTCTTGATGGTAAGTTTGTTCAACTCTCGGTAGTCGATACACAACCTGAATGTACCATCTTTCTTCTTGACAAACAAAACAGGAGCTCCCCACGGTGATGTGCTTGGTCGAATGAAACCACGCTCTAAAAGTTCTTGTAATTGGCTTTGCAGTTCTTTCATCTCGCTGGGTGCGAGTCTGTAAGGAGCACGAGCTATTGGTGCAGCTCCTGGTACAAGATCTATTTGAAATTCAACGGATCGATGTGGGGTAATCCCGGTAATTCTTTCGGAAATACATCAGGAAATTCTTTTGCGACGGGAACATCATTGATGCTCTTTTCTTCAGTTTGTACTTTCTCGACGTGTGCTAGAACAGCATAGCAACCTTTTCTTATTAGTTTTTGTGCCTTCAAATTACTAATAAGATGTAGCTTCGTGTTGCCCTTTTCTCCGTACACCATTAAGGGTTTTCCTTTTTCTCGTATAATGCGAATTGCATTTTTGTAACAAACGATCTCCGCTTTCACTTCTTTCAACCAGTCCATACCGATTATCACATCAAAAGTCCCTAACACTACTGGTATCAAATCAATCTTAAATGTTTCGCTAACCAGTTTAATTTCTCGATTCCGACATATATTATTTGCTGAAATTAATTTACCATTTGCTAATTCGAGTAAAAATTTACTATCCAAAGGCGTCAATGGACAACTTAATTTAGCACAAAAATCTCTACTCATATAGCTTCTATCCGCACCCGAATCAAATAAAACGTAAGCAGATTTATTGTCAATAAGAAACGTACCCGTAACAAGCTCCGGGTCTTCCTGTGCCTCTACCGCATTAATATTGAAAACTCTTCCACGGCCTTGTCCATTCGTGTTCTCCTGGTTCGGGCAATTTCTAATAATGTGGCCTGGTTTTCCACATTTATAACAAACTACATTGGCATAACTTGCTCCGGCACTACTTGCTCCACCATTACTCGTTCCGACACCATTTGTTCGTTTCGTTCTATTAACCCCTGGTCCGTAGACCTCACACTTCGCCGCGCTATGACCATTTCTTTTACACTTGTTGCAAAATTTGGTGCAGAACCCCGAGTGATTCTTTTCACACCTTTGGCATAGCTGCTTCTGATTGTTGTTGTTGTTGCGGTTATTATTGTTGTTGGGATGATTGTTGTAGTTGCTGTTGTTGTTGTTGTTGTTGTTGTTGGGCCGTTTGTTGTAGTTGCGATTGATGTTGCGATTGTTGGGATAATTGTTGCGATTATTGTTGTAATTGTTGTTGTTGTTGTATTGGTGATTCTTATCACCGTTTTCCTCCCACTTTCTTTTGACTTACTTCACATTGGCCTCTTCAGCAGTCTGTTCTTTAATTCTTTCTTCAATTTGGTTCACGAGTTTGTGAGCCATTCTACATGCCTGTTGTATGGAGGCGGGCTCGTGTGAACTTATATCTTCTTGGATTCTTTATGGTAATCCTTTCACAAACGCGTCAATCTTCTCTTCCTCATCTTCGAATGCTCCCGGACACAATAGGCACAATTCTGTGAATCGTCTTTCGTATGTGGTAATATCAAATCCTTGGGTTCGTAACCCTCTAAGTTCTGTCTTGAGCTTATTGACCTCAGTTCTGGGACGGTACTTCTCGTTCATCAAGTGCTTGAATGCTGACCAAGGTAGTGCGTACGCATCATCTTGTCCCACTTGCTCTAGATAGGTATTCCACCATGTTAACGCAGAACCTGTGAAGGTATGCGTAGCGTACTTCACTTTGTCCTCTTCAGTACACTTACTTATGGCAAACACCGATTCGACCTTCTCGGTCCACCGTTTCAATCCGATCGGTCCTTCGGTTCCATCAAATTCCAAAGGTTTGCAAGCAGTGAATTCTTTGTAGGTGCATCCTACACGATTTCCTGTACTGCTAGAACCAAGGTTATTGTTGGTATGTAGCGCAGCCTGTACTGCGGCTATGTTTGAAGCTAGAAAAGTACGGAATTCCTTTTCATTCATATTCACGGTGTGTCGAGTAGTCGGTGCCATTTCCTTCAAAATAGTCAAATGGAACAAGTTAATCATACAGAATGTTAAGAGTAGTTAATAGTATTTCGTAGCATAATATGAACTCATTTATAAAAGCTTTTTCTTCATATTAGCGTTTTATAAGTTTAAATTCGGGTAGTACCTACCCGTTAAGTTCATACTTAGTAGCTAATATACAATTCAACTACTACAATTCTATATGAAAAACTGATTGTAATAATATTTCGCGTTCAAGCTTTTATACAATATTTTACAAACTTACAATACCACTTATTTTACATAAAGCATGAAATATAGCACACAATAAATTTGATACAAGATAGTTGTGAAGATAATTCTAGCTAGTACACAAGTCGTTCAGCAAAGGCAATAAAGACACGTAATTCATACGTCCAGAAACAAGTCATGCATTCTGGTTTTACTAGGACTACTTCCCATCCTTGGTCTTGTGCAACATAACCGTTATGGCCGTTGATAAGACAGCGTGTTGTAACATCATCAAAGGGACGAGGGTTACGTAATGTCCAACAGTCCCGTAATAATCTAAAAACCTCATTTCTTACCCCAATTACCGACTCCGTCACTTGTGGAAACGTTTTGTTTAATAGTTGTAGCCCGATGTTCTTGTTCTCACTTTGGTGAGAAGCGAACATTACTAATCCGTAAGCATAACATGCTTCTTTATGTTGCATGTTAGCTGATTTTTCTAAATCACGAAGTCCAATATTCGGATATATTGAGTCAAAATAATTTCTTAACCCGTTGCGTAAAATAGCATTTGGGTTCCCCGCAATATATGCGTCAAAGTAAACACATCGTAACTTATGGGTTTCCCAATGTGATATCCCCCATCTTTCAAACGAAAGTCTCTTATAAACCAAGACATTCTTGGAACGTTCTTCGAATGTCTTACAAACTGATCTCGCCTTAAATAGTTGTGCCGAAGAATTCTGGCCGACTCTAGACAAGATTTCATCAATCATGTCTCCGGGTAGGTCTCTTAAAATATTGGGTTGTCTATCCATTTTGTGTTTTTAAACTGTAAAATAGACAAGAGTTAGATTCATAAAAAAAAATACTTATTAATACAAGCAATTTTTACATATATCATAAAGCATAAGCACACTATATTACATATATTACACCACACGAATACAACTATCTTATTCCGACTCGCTCGTTTCTTCTTGTTGGGTTTTGGTTCGTTTTGCCAAGTTTCTAGGGATATATGATGTTCTCCTAATACGAGCCGTCATTGTCCACATTGGTTTAGAAAAACCTGGTGGTTTAGAGGTTCCCGGGTCATTGTTACAACTTAAGGACTTCGGGGGTTGACGATACATATAAAGTTCATCGGAGTTGGAATTAGATTTCTCTATTTTTATGCCCTTTCCCTTATTATTTTCTTTTGCCTTTTTAAATTCAGTTGGGGTTATTTCTATAACATCATCGGAATTCTCGTCGGAATCCGATTCATCGGAGAATTGGTAATCCTCCCAATATTTTGCTTCCTTGGCGGAAACACCATTGACCATAATTAACCTTGGTCGGTTGGTTGAGGATTCTCTTTTACTTAACCGTTTTATTATTTCCCCCACCGGTTCTATTTCTTCTTCCGGTTCCGATTCTTCTTCCGGTTCCGATTCTTCTTCCGGTTCCTCTTCGGGAACTTGTGAATCAGTCCACGAATCATTCCAATTTACATTTGACTCTTCAATATTATTAGGTGAGTCAATGGGACTTGTTCTAGAGGTAGACATCTATCACATAATATCAAACACGTTAAGAGATTAATATATCACATAATATTCATATGTTAAAAATATATAGTTTCCAACAAAAATGTTAAGCAATCATTTTTAAAGAAAACCCGGTCGAAGTCCAGACTCACTAATGCATCCTAACAAACTCGATAAGACACACTAATGCAATTTTCTGGTTCTCTAAGACCAGCGCTCTGATACCAACTGAAATGTCCCGTTCTTATTGATTAAAAACGTTCCATATTAATTGATTTCGTTGCGAGGTTTTGACCTCTATATGAGACGTTTTTCAAAGACTGCATTCATTTTAAAACAAACCATAACCTTTATTTCATCAATAAAGGTTTAAAAAGCTTTAAGTAGATTATCAAATAATGATAATCTAAAATATCCTGTTTACACACGACCATTACATAATGGTTTACAATACAAATATGTTACAACAAAATAAGTTTCTTGAATGCAGTTTTTACACAATATCATACAAGCATGGACTCCAAATCTCGTCCTTATTTAAGTATGCGACAGCGGAAGCTCTTAATAATCACCTGAGAATAAACATGCTTAAAACGTCAACAAAAATGTTGGTGAGTTATAGGTTTAACCTATATATATCAAATCATAATAATAGACCACAAGATTTCATATTTCAATACACATCCCATACATAGAGATAAAAATCATTCATATGGTGAACACCTGGTAACCGACATTAACAAGATGCATATATAAGAATATCCCCATCATTCCGGGACACCCTTCGGATATGATATAAAATTTCGAAGTACTAAAGCATCCGGTACTTTGGATGAGGTTTGTTAGGCCCAATAGATCTATCTTTAGGATTCGCGTCAATTAGGGTGTCTGTTCCCTAATTCTCAGATTACCATACTTAATAAAAAGGGGCATATTCGATTTCGATAATTCAACCATAGAATGTAGTTTCACGTACTTGTGTCTATTTTGTAAATCATTTATAAAACCTGCATGTATTCTCATCCCAAAATTATTAGATTTTAAAAGTGGGACTATAACTCACTTTCACAGATTTTTACTTCGCCGGGAAGTAAGACTTGGCCACTGGTTGATTCACGAACCTATAACAATATATACATATATATCAAAGTATGTTCAAAATATATTTACAACACTTTTAATATATTTTGATGTTTTAAGTTTATTAAGTCAGCTGTCCTCGTTAGTAACCTACAACTAGTTGTCCACAGTTAGATGTACAGAAATAAATCGATAAATATTATCTTGAATCAATCCACGACCCAGTGTATACGTATCTCAGTATTGATCACAACTCAAACTATATATATTTTGGAATCAACCTCAACCCTGTATAGCTAACTCCAACATTCACATATAGAGTGTCTATGGTTGTTCCGAAATATATATAGATGTGTCGACATGATAGGTCGAAACATTGTATACGTGTCTATGGTATCTCAAGATTACATAATATACAATACAAGTTGATTAAGTTATGGTTGGAATAGATTTGTTACCAATTTTCACGTAGCTAAAATGAGAAAAATTATCCAATCTTGTTTTACCCATAACTTCTTCATTTTAAATCCGTTTTGAGTGAATCAAATTGCTATGGTTTCATATTGAACTCTATTTTATGAATCTAAACAGAAAAAGTATAGGTTTATAGTCGGAAAAATAAGTTACAAGTCGTTTTTGTAAAGGTAGTCATTTCAGTCGAAAGAACGACGTCTAGATGACCATTTTAGAAAACATACTTCCACTTTGAGTTTAACCATAATTTTTGGATATAGTTTCATGTTCATAATAAAAATCATTTTCTCAGAATAACAACTTTTAAATCAAAGTTTATCATAGTTTTTAATTAACTAACCCAAAACAGCCCGCGGTGTTACTACGACGGCGTAAATCCGGTTTTACGGTGTTTTTCGTGTTTCCAGGTTTTAAATCATTAAGTTAGCATATCATATAGATATAGAACATGTGTTTAGTTGATTTTAAAACTCAAGTTAGAAGGATTAACTTTTGTTTGCGAACAAGTTTAGAATTAACTAAACTATGTTCTAGTGATTACAAGTTTAAACCTTCGAATAAGATAGCTTTATATGTATGAATCGAATGATGTTATGAACATCATTACTACCTTAAGTTCCTTGGATGAACCTACTGGAAAAGAGAAAAATGGATCTAGCTTCAATGGATCCTTGGATGGCTCAAAGTTCTTGAAGCAAAATCATGACACGAAAACAAGTTCAAGTAAGATCATCACTTGAAATAAGATTGTTATAGTTATAGAAATTGAACCAAAGTTTGAATATGATTATTACCTTGTATTAGAATGATAACCTACTGTAAGAAACAAAGATTTCTTGAGGTTGGATGATCACCTTACAAGATTGGAAGTGAGCTAGCAATCTTGAAAGTATTCTTGATTTTATGAAACTAGAACTTTTGAAATTTATGAAGAACACTTAGAACTTGAAGATAGAACTTGAGAGAGATCAATTAGATGAAGAAAATTGAAGAATGAAAGTGTTTGTAGGTGTTTTTGGTCGTTGGTGTATGGATTAGATATAAAGGATATGTAATTTTGTTTTCATGTAAATAAGTCATGAATGATTACTCATATTTTTGTAATTTTATGAGATATTTCATGCTAGTTGCCAAATGATGGTTCCCACATGTGTTAGGTGACTCACATGGGCTGCTAAGAGCTGATCATTGGAGTGTATATACCAATAGTACATACATCTAAAAGCTGTGTATTGTACGAGTACGAATACGGGTGCATACGAGTAGAATTGTTGATGAAACTGAACGAGGATGTAATTGTAAGCATTTTTGTTAAGTAGAAGTATTTTGATAAGTGTCTTGAAGTCTTTCAAAAGTGTATGAATACATATTAAAACACTACATGTATATACATTTTAACTGAGTCGTTAAGTCATCGTTAGTCGTTACATGTAAATGTTGTTTTGAAACCTTTAGGTTAACGATCTTGTTAAATGTTGTTAACCCAATGTTTATAATATCAAAAGAGATTTTAAATTATTATATTATCATGATATTATGATGTACGAATATCTCTTAATATGATATATATACATTAAATGTCGTTACAACGATAATCGTTACATATATGTCTCGTTTCAAAATCATTAAGTTAGTAGTCTTGTTTTTACATATGTAGTTCATTGTTAATATACTTAATGATATGTTTACATATCATAATATCATGTTAACTATATATATAACCATATATATGTCATCATATAGTTTTTACAAGTTTTAACGTTCGTGAATCACCGGTCAACTTGGGTGGTCAATTGTCTATATGAAACCTATTTCAATTAATCAAGTCTTAACAAGTTTGATTGCTTAACATGTTGGAAACATTTAATCATGTAAATATCAATCTCAATTAATATATATAAACATGGAAAAGTTCGGGTCACTACAATGTCCACTCCATGCCCTGGTACCCAGACAAGGGGTCGGAAAGTACAAGGCAATAGAGGTTGCCTAGCGAAGCCGGAGAGCGATTACGAGTTATGAGTGACCCTATAACATGAAGCCAAACACCAAGTCGTGGCCCCGAAAACCAAGTCGTGACCGAGAAATATGAGCCATGGCCTGGTCGTCACCTAGCAAACCAAGTCGCGACTTAGTTTTCTAGGCCACTGCCAAGCTAAATCTTAGTCGCGACTTGGATTTATAGCCAATTGCCAAGCTAAATCAAGCACGACGTCGTGCATTTGAAAAAATTATGACTCCTCAGAAAATCAATGTCTGTTCCTGTCACTTCACTTTTTGTGCAATATGTATATATAAGGGGTACCATGTCCACTCCATGCCCTGGTACCCAGATGTTGGGTCGGAAAGTGCATGCTACTAGAGGTTGCCTAGCGAAGCCGGATAGCGATTACGAGTAACGAGTGACCCTATAACACGAAGCCAAACACCAAGTCGTGGCCCCGAAAACCAAGTCGTGACCGAGAAATAATAGCCACGGCCTGGTCGTCACCTAGCAAACCAAGTCGCGACTTGGTTTTCCAGGCCACTGCCAAGCTAAATCTAAGTCGCGACTTGGATTTTTAGCCCATTGCCAAGCTAAATCAAGCACGACGCCGTGATTTTGAAAAATTATGATTCCTCAGAAAATCAATGTCTGTTCCTGTCACTTCACTTTTTGTGCAATATGTATATATAGGAGACTGGGTGTTCCTGGACGAGGGCGTGCGAGCTGAGTCACTAGTCGAAATTTGTTCTCGACTACTGTGTGCCAATATACTCCATTCCCGACCGGAATTACCCCTTCTCCTCGGTGGGGAGTTCGTTTTTTGGCTTAAAAAAGCCTAAAAGCGGGCGAGGATCCCGGAGTATTGACGTTCGAGAAGCTAAAGCCCACCACACGTCGATGCTGGACCCTCCTTGGTGGCATGCCGGCTTTCGTGAATGTGCTGTATGTGATGACCCGGAAATTTCCGATCAAATTTAAACTTTAATCTTTATATGTTCCCGACACGATGAGCAAAAATATGTAATGTTGAGTCTCGAAAGTTTTGAAAACTATATTCATATAATCAATTACCCTTTGACCATGCCTAGCGATTCACGAACAATTATATATACATATACATATGTGTGATTATTAAATTGTGATATATTATATAAAACATCGAACGGATTAGTGGTTATGATTATAAACTATGAGATCTATTTTATGAACCTGGAAGTACTATTAAGGTATTGAATAGATAATACTTTACATGAATGTATTTGTTCGATGTAAGTTTATCGACGAGATTAAAAGATAATATCAAATGATTGAATTATCAGATACATTGAATTATGATTAAGAGTATCTGTTAGGAGGTCCACTTTGAATTAGGTAACCCTTATTATTAACCGTATTCAGAAAATGGTAAAGTGAGTTATAAGTAAAGACAAATGTGTCAATTAACAGGAACTAGCCAAATGTTAGTAGAGTTTTCTGTTCGACTTTCTATATAAACGTTAACTAGTTAACCTTCCTATTATTTAGAGTGAAAGTGAAACTTTGGGAATATAGTTATATTATTTAGAAAGTTTAAGGAAAACAAACTAAACGATTGACGCATAAGGAAATTATATTTTTTAAAAGTATAAACGTTATAGGATATAATATTATAAACGATCTTCAAATATACCTTGAAATATAATTAAAATCTAAATATTTTATTAAAGTATTTCAAACCTATATATTATAAATATATTTTAATTTAGTCAAAAGACGTTTTGGTTTAAGTTAATGTTATTAAATATACTTCGATAACTAACGAGGGTATGAATTACAAAAGTAAATGACCAAAACACTCAAAAGATTAAGTTACACTCTGAGTGGGTTAGTTTTTAATTAATTTAAGTCTAGTTATTAATAAAGGTACATGTCACAAAACGTTTAACTTAAAATAAAATATTTTGATAAACAACGAGACTTGGATTTATAGAAGGAAATGACCACAACGCTCAACTTTATAAGTTATATTTTTATAAAGGTAATTTATTGTTATGTAAGTCTAATTTTCGTAAAAGGTACACGTCACGTAATATAAAGGGCTAGTTTTCTAAACGTATGAAAGTGCGCCCGAAAAACGGAAAGTGGTACATGAGTCGTGAGACCACGTCCGTGTCATTTTTGTAAAAATTATATTTTTATAATGAGCGTAAATATAATATAATATTTAATTAATTCTAAAGATTAAATATATTATATATAAAAATTATATATAAAGTTACGTAAATGAAAGATGAATTGTGTAAAGTTGAGTGTCAAATGCGAATGAGCTGTATATGTGCACATGGTGTAGTAGGTGAGCTCAAAAATCCTTTAAAAGTCGATCGAGGTTCCAGCTTCTAATTCATTTTTTATTTCATCTGCCTCGTCTCTCAATCTCTATTATTTATAATTATTATTAATATTATTAATAAGATTAATATTAATCTTATAGTTATGAGTATTATTATTATTTATACATAAAATATTACGACGAGGTTTTGTTCGAGTATTTTCAAAACGGGTTTTATGAGTGGGATAGAGCTAAGGAAAATTATGGGTTATAGCTATGGAGGTTATGGGTAATGTTCGGGGATATACTCGTGAGGTCAATCTAGTATTTATCGTCTCCATTGCGTCTAAGTACCATTCCTGCAATATTGAATCTCAATATTGATACGTGAGCACTCATAACTTAACTTTTATTTATCAATAGTGTATCCCTGACTAGTGCTCGAGAAAATAGGATTATGCATGCTTGTACATTTGATATTGCCCTTAGATAGGTTATGTTGAATCTTAAAGGTTGTTATACTAGGGATAAAATAAGGTATAAGATATGCATGTCATTGAAAAGCTAGTGAAAAATTAATAACTTTTCCTTTAGATGCCAAAGGGATCTGATGGACGGATTAGAAATAATAGCCAATTGAAATTTCCTAAGAATGATTATTATTATCGTCGTTAATATCGTTGTTCTAATTTATATCCAATTGTTAATATTATTATTATTATCATTTTAAATAAAAAAATTTACTTTAAAGTTACTATTAAAAGTATTATAAATATTAAAGATAACATAATTCGAATTATCATTTTACCATAATATCATTGTTAGTAAATATTGATTGTTATAATTACAAAATAATACGACTTTTAATTATGATTATCAATGCTATTTTATCAAATAAAAATATAATTATCTCAATAGAATCAATCACAATATTTTTTATGACATTAAATGAACTTTATAAATTTTATTACTTAAAATATATAAAAGTATACTTTAATATAAAATTGTATTTATTAATAAATGAATTATATTATTTACTCTATTAAATCTTTTAAATATTTTAAAAATATAAAACGACGATATTTAAATTATATAATAATCATTTATAAACTTTTGAAAATTATTTTTGAGTCAAACTAATTTTCGTCGATCTTTGCATATTAGACTCGAGCATTAGGATTGTGGTACACTATGACTTAATTTAATTTATTAGACAAATGTTGACAAATACACGAATATATATAATTACTATAGGTTCATGAATCCGAGGCCAACCTTACACTTGTACAATGATGTTATATGTATTTTTACTACAAAATACAGTATGGTGAGTTTCATTATTCCCTTTTTATATACATTTTGGGCTGAGAATACATGCAAATGCTTTATTAACTGTTTTACAATATTTATATGCGTGAGTTTCATTTGCTCCCTTTTTAAATTCTTTTGCAATATATATTTTTGGGACTGAGAATACATGCGCTGTTTTTATAAATGTTTGACGAAATAGACACAAGTAATTGAAACTACATTCTATGGTTGAATTATCGAAATCGAATATGCCCCTTTTTATTAAAGTCTGGTAATCTAAGAATTAGGGAACAGACACCCTAATTGACGCGAATCCTAAAGATAGATCTATTGGGCCTAACAAACCCCATCCAAAGTATCGGATGCTTTAGTACTTCGAAATTTATATCATGTCCGAAGGAGGATCCTGGAATGATAGGGGATATTCTTATATGTATCTAGTTAATGTCGGTTACCAGGTGTTCACCATATGAATGATTATTTTTGTCTCTATGCATGGGACGTATATTTATGAGAACTGGAAATGAAATTCTTGTGGTCTATTAAAATGATGGAAATAAATGATTATGATAAACTAATGAACTCACCAACCTTTTGGTTGACACTTTAAAGCATGTTTATTCTCAGGTGTTAAAGAAATCTTCCGCTGTGCATTTGCTCATTTTAAAGATATTACTTGGAGTCTTTCATAGCATATTTCGAAGAACGTTGCATTCGAGTCATTGAGTTCATCAAAGATTATTATTAAATCAATTTATAGTTGGATAGTGGATATTATGAAATGGTATGCATGCCTGTCAATTTTCGATGTAAAGAAAGATTGTCTTTTAAAAACGAATGCAATGTTTGTATAATGTATCATATAGAGGTCAAATACCTCGCAATGTAATCAACTATTGTGAATCGTTTATAACGTATATGAACGGGTCCTTTCAGTTGGTATCAGAGCGGTGGTCTTAGCGAACCAGGTCTGCATTAGTGTGTCTAACTGATAAGTCGTTAGGATGCATTAGTGAGTCTGGACTTCGACCGTGTCTGCATATCAAAAGTTTTGCTTATCATTTTGTGTCGAAAATCATCTACTTATCATCCGTAAGAAATTACCTGCTTATCATTCTTAAGTGTAAACGCGTTTTCTTGCATTTAATGCATAATAGTGTATAGACGAAATCTTATCCTGGCATATCTGTTACTGTGAACTTTGACTGACTTTTTTTTCAAAGATTCCTCCGTAATTTATGGGATTTTGGTAATATATATACATATGTAAATTATGTATTGAAGAATACCAAATCTAACTCCTATAATCTAATTCATATCAAAAATTCATTCTCTTAATCATACGAGATGGATCCCTCAACCAGTTCGAATTCCTCAGAGTACGACAGCTTTTCCGATATGGAGTTTCATTCGAGCTCTGAAAACAGTGTGACCGGAATGGATCAACCAATCAGCCATCATCTATTCTGGATGAAATGGGGATGGGTTCGTAGCCTCCTAAATCATTGGAGACAAGAAGAAGGTGATCCCTTCCATCCACCACATTGCCCTCTTAGTGATGAACCTGAAGCACTTACCGGCGAACCTGTTCGAGAAACTATTTTCTCTCTCATTTCCAGAGTATCTCGTCACGATTATATACTACACCAAATTTTGGATTATATTTATCCGCTCGTCCTAACCGACGATCACCCCGGTGTAATAGAAGAAGTTAACGTGCTTCGCGCTCGGGTAGTGGTTTTGGAGAATATGGTGCGAAGGTTACAAACACCATCAGCAGCACCAGCAGCGTAACCAGTACCGCCAGTAACATCCACATCGCAAGCCTCAATACTAAAAGCACCAGCAGAATCACTGGCATCAACATCAACCACCATTATTAACATCAACAGGATCACTACCACCACCAACAATCACATCCGCATCACACAACTCAATATCCCAATCTGTATATCGGATATCAATGTCACACGCACCAAAGATACCGAGGAGTACCAACAACAACAAACGATGAAGTATTGATTTATAACTTCATCGGAGAAACATTCTGTGGTGATTATGTAATCTCTAAAGTTTAGAGATTATCTATCTCAGCCTTAACCATAAGCAGATGAGTGGACAGAGATGATAGAGAGAAGAACCGAAACCCTAACAAGACTGGTGCGTAAGGTACAAGCTAGAATTGTTTTACCAAAAACATCAGTTGTACCAATAGCCTCACCAACGCAGTCAATGCTGTCAATATTGTTAGAATCGTCAGCACCTCCAACCTCACAAGCCCTGCCAGTTCAAGAATCACTGTGGAAACCATTACGAATATATTATGAAGTATTAACTCAGTTCTCCGAAGAATTTATATGTATATCCTATATATATATATATATATATATATATATATATATATATATATATATATATATATATATATAATTTTTAACCATAATAAATCTTTCTGTACTAAGCTATTATGTATGGAATTTAACTATCCGGTTAAATTCATAATACTAATATGCTATGATGTACATCCTTCGTTAACAATTTAACTATCGTTAACTACAATCTCTAATTCAATTCAATGAATTCCATTTCGTAATGAACTAAGTGTATTATTTAAACACATGTTTAAATTTTACACTGTTATCATCGATGTACTCAAAATTTTCAAAGAACATCATTCGTACCTTGCGAAGTTCGCAAGAATTCCACGAGCGTCAACACCCTTCACTGAGGAATATCAATAAAAATAAATATTAAAGTATTGATTGCATTAGTGAAATGCTCCATGAAGATTATGTAATCTCTAATGTTTTAGAGATTATTCACTTCTAATTCAAGCCAAAAATCAAACGAGTTTAATATGATATTAACTCAATGAATCTGTATTACATCTGAAGAAGATATATATGTAATTATATTTTCATAAAGATCGTAATTAAAAATTCTCTTGTTCAAAACATTATTTGTGAAATATTTTTTTTAACGGGTAGGTAATACCCGGGAGATATTTAAATTCACAATTAATATGTTCATTCTTCAAATATAATTCACCAATCATCAACTATATTCACTATTATCACAACAATATATATTCTTTCATAGAAATCAAAACAACTGTCCTCATCCGAATTTAATTACCTAATCTGATTATGACAAATCAAAATCCAAGTCAAGATTTAACAGAAGACATCACTCTTAGAATTCCTACAGCTATCAAAGTCATACTTTGAATTCAAAACTGTGACAGAACATCACTTTTATTCGTAACACTCAGAAGTATATGAAAATCATTCGAGATTCAGGAAGATTTCATCATTTGGATATTAACTATGACAAACTGCATTTAAAACTGTTCGAAATTTTGGAAGACACTTCAAATAATGAACAATCAAGATGATGATCCAACCACACATTACCTAAAGTCTTGTACCTGCAAAACTCTCAAAACCAAAGTTATCGTTTAACACGTACCCGCGTCGAATTCTTTAACATTTATTAGCAAAAACAACATTTCGATTCCTTTTCAAAGTAGCCAATTTTGTCACAACTCCAGCAAGTCAATTTCGACATTTCAGTCGAACTAATCTTATTTTAAACCCGATAGATACGTTGCTATTCGTCATTGTTACTGGCGAACCTTTCATATTCCACCATATTACCATCAGCAGTTAATCATCTAAAACACGATTCTTCTGAACCCACCTCGGATTGATAACCAGTGATTCAGATATTATAGCATTAAATGCAGAGGAAACATAAAAATGATAAATGGTTTAAACGGCCAAAGGTTTGATGATAAAAGATGGTGAGTTGGTAAAGCTCAGAAAAAGAAAGGATTTGATACTGAAAAACGGATTGAGCAAAGTATGAAGGAAGCCGTGGACAAATCACAGAGACTAAATCTGCCTTCAAAGGATCCAAATGATTCAGTGCCTGCTGAACTCGTTAGCAAACACCTTACTTCTTATTCTAAACCTTCACAGACAGATATTCTTCATCATCATCATATCTTAAATATTATAAGATATCTTCGTATCTCCCAATATACATATTCTCCATATTTCTAGAGATATTATCACAATTATTCTTATCTGAGATCATTTATCTCTCCGTAATACCTGCAACATAAAAGAAACTGTGTTAGTTTCTAAATTCTGAAGAAAAAAAAAATCCAAATATGAATGTTTTGAAGTAGTGTTGGGAACTGATGCATGGGTTAGTATAATATAATGACACTTGATCAACGTCATTATATTATAGTAATTCGTGCTGAGTTTCTAATGGAACGTGATGATTCACAGATCATACCGTCATCATGTGTCATTTACACGAATCTTACATTCTATCTAAGCTCTAAATATATCAAGAAAATATTTCTTGATGATTCGGTCTTTTTCAGGGTATTTTGGTAATTTAACAAATCAGGATTTACCATTACCATTTCCTTCTTAGAACAATTACTATATTCCTTCTTAAATCCATACATATGAATTCCGGACCATTACAAGAGCTATTTAATCGCAAGAAGAAGAAACGAAAGGACAAAGATTCGAAATGGAAATGTGGGGTATAAACTGCAGCAAATAGAAGAGAGCATTAACTATGGATGATGATGATTATAGAAGACAGAAGCAGGGACATCGAAATATCAGGGAAGATATAAAAATCTAGCAACAACCCGAAAAATTACAAACCGTATATATCGATGCATATAGCAACGTAAAGACACGGGAGAACTAAAAACACTATAAACCCTAGGGTATAGTAAAAGTAAATAGATTCTTCTGGTGGCAGATTAAAAAGAAGAATGACGGATATGAACGTTAAGAGGATATCAAGGATCAGGATGGGATGGAGCATATTAACGAATGTTTTAAGGTATGAACTGAGGAAGAAAGAATAGAGGGTATGAGTCGTAAGGAAATGGAGAAGGCGAATTTATAGGGAAATATCCGACAGAACAATCGAAGCAGATTATCGCGTTCAACCAAAGAAGATCTAAATCTCCTTAATTACCGAAGAATCAAATCTTATTATGAAGATTTCTTCTAAATTCCTTAAATTCCGGAAAGCAATCTTAAACACGCCGCCGGTTAAGTCAAACCTGCATTTATTCATTTTTCACTCTTTTGCGATAGCTTCACTTATACTCTTTGCATAATCAAATTGAGTTATCTATATTACTCAATGATGATAAAATTCTATGTATCAGTTTACATTCGTCATAATAACATTCCTACTGTTAGCCATGACGACCTCTATCAAATTTCGGGACGAAATTTCTTTTAATGGGTAGGTACTGTGATGACCCGGAAATTTCCGATCAAATTTAAACTTTAATCTTTATATGTTCCCGACACGATGAGCAAAAATATGTAATGTTGAGTCTTGAAAGTTTTGAAAACTATATTCATATAATCAATTACCCTTTGACCATGCCTAGCGATTCACGAACAATTATATATACATATACATATGTGTGATTATTAAATTGTGATATATTATATAAAACATCGAACGGATTAGTGGTTATGATTATAAACTATGAGATCTATTTTATGAACCTGGAAGTACTATTAAGGTATTGAATAGATAATACTTTACATGAATGTATTTGTTCGATGTAAGTTTATCGACGAGATTAAAAGATAATATCAAATGATTGAATTATCAGATACATTGAATTATGATTAAGAGTATCTGTTAGGAGGTCCACTTTGAATTAGGTAACCCTTATTATTAACCGTATTCGGAAAATGGTAAAGTGAGTTATAAGTAAAGACAAATGTGTCAATTAACAGGAACTAGCCAAATGTTAGTAGAGTTTTCTGTTCGACTTTCTATATAAACGTTAACTAGTTAACCTTCCTATTATTTAGAGTGAAAGTGAAACTTTGGGAATATAGTTATATTATTTAGAAAGTTTAAGGAAAACAAACTAAACGATTGACGCATAAGGAAATTATATTTTTTAAAAGTATAAACGTTATAGGATATAATATTATAAACGATCTTCAAATATACCTTGAAATATAATTAAAATCTAAATATTTTATTAAAGTATTTCAAACCTATATATTATAAATATATTTTAATTTAGTCAAAAGACGTTTTGGTTTAAGTTAATGTTATTAAATATACTTCGATAACTAACGAGGGTATGAATTACAAAAGTAAATGACCAAAACACTCAAAAGATTAAGTTACACTCTGAGTGGGTTAGTTTTTAATTAATTTAAGTCTAGTTATTAATAAAGGTACATGTCACAAAACGTTTAACTTAAAATAAAATATTTTGATAAACAACGAGACTTGGATTTATAGAAGGAAATGACCACAACGCTCAACTTTATAAGTTATATTTTTATAAAGGTAATTTATTGTTATGTAAGTCTAATTTTTGTAAAAGGTACACGTCACGTAATATAAAGGGCTAGTTTTCTAAACGTATGAAAGTGCGCCCGAAAAACGGAAAGTGGTACATGAGTCGTGAGACCACGTCCGTGTCATTTTTGTAAAAATTATATTTTTATAATGAGCGTAAATATAATATAATATTTAATTAATTCTAAAGATTAAATATATTATATATAAAAATTATATATAAAGTTACGTAAATGAAAGATGAATTGTGTAAAGTTGAGTGTCAAATGCGAATGAGCTGTATATGTGCACATGGTGTAGTAGGTGAGCTCAAAAATCCTTTAAAAGTCGATCGAGGTTCCAGCTTCTAATTCATTTTTTATTTCATCTGCCTCGTCTCTCAATCTCTATTATTTATAATTATTATTAATAAGATTAATATTAATCTTATAGTTATGAGTATTATTATTATTTATACATAAAATATTACGACGAGGTTTTGTTCGAGTATTTTCAAAACGGGTTTTATGAGTGGGATAGAGCTAAGGAAAATTATGGGTTATAGCTATGGAGGTTATGGGTAATGTTCGGGGATATGCTCGTGAGGTCAATCTAGTATTTATCGTCTCCATTGCGTCTAAGTACCATTCCTGCAATATTGAATCTCAATATTGATACGTGAGCACTCATAACTTAACTTTTATTTATCAATAGTGTATCCCTGACTAGTGCTCGAGAAAATAGGATTATGCATGCTTGTACATTTGATATTGCCCTTAGATAGGTTATGTTGAATCTTAAAGGTTGTTATACTAGGGATAAAATAAGGTATAAGATATGCATGTCATTGAAAAGCTAGTGAAAAATTAATAACTTTTCCTTTAGATGCCAAAGGGATCTGATGGACGGATTAGAAATAATAGCCAATTGAAATTTCCTAAGAATGATTATTATTATCGTCGTTAATATCGTTGTTCTAATTTATATCCAATTGTTAATATTATTATTATTATCATTTTAAATAAAAAAATTTACTTTAAAGTTACTATTAAAAGTATTGTAAATATTAAAGATAACATAATTCGAATTATCATTTTACCATAATATCATTGTTAGTAAATATTGATTGTTATAATTACAAAATAATACGACTTTTAATTATTATTATCAATGCTATTTTATCAAATAAAAATATAATTATCTCAATAGAATCAATCACAATATTTTTTATGACATTAAATGAACTTTATAAATTTTATTACTTAAAATATATAAAAGTATACTTTAATATAAAATTGTATTTATTAATAAATGAATTATATTATTTACTCTATTAAATCTTTTAAATATTTTAAAAATATAAAACGACGATATTTAAATTATATAATAATCATTTATAAACTTTTGAAAATTATTTTTGAGTCAAACTAATTTTCGTCGATCTTTGCATATTAGACTCGAGCATTAGGATTGTGGTACACTATGACTTAATTTAATTTATTAGACAAATGTTGACAAATACACGAATATATATAATTACTATAGGTTCATGAATCCGAGGCCAACCTTACACTTGTACAATGATGTTATATGTATTTTTACTACAAAATACAGTATGGTGAGTTTCATTATTCCCTTTTTATATACATTTTGGGCTGAGAATACATGCAAATGCTTTATTAACTGTTTTACAATATTTATATGCGTGAGTTTCATTTGCTCCCTTTTTAAATTCTTTTGCAATATATATTTTTGGGACTGAGAATACATGCGCTGTTTTTATAAATGTTTGACGAAATAGACACAAGTAATTGAAACTACATTCTATGGTTGAATTATCGAAATCGAATATGCCCCTTTTTATTAAAGTCTGGTAATCTAAGAATTAGGGAACAGACACCCTAATTGACGCGAATCCTAAAGATAGATCTATTGGGCCTAACAAACCCCATCCAAAGTATCGGATGCTTTAGTACTTCGAAATTTATATCATGTC
>NC_092343.1:254507500-254530000 GCF_046630445.1 Rutidosis leptorrhynchoides
AATCCGTTTTGAGTGAATCAAATTGCTATGGTTTCATATTGAACTCTATTTTATGAATATAAACAAAAAAAGTATAGGTTTCTAGTCGGAAAAATAAGTTACAAGTCGTTTTTGTAAAGGTAGTCATTTCAGTCGAAAGAACGACGTCTAGATGACCATTTTAGAAAACATACTTCCACTTTGAGTTTAACCATAATTTTTGGATATAGTTTCATGTTCATAATAAAAATCATTTTCTCAGAATAACAACTTTTAAATCAAAGTTTATCATAGTTTTTAATTAACTAACCCAAAACAGCCCGCGGTGTTACTACGACGGCGTAAATCCGGTTTTACGGTGTTTTTCGTGTTTCCAGGTTTTAAATCATTAAGTTAGCATATCATATAGATATAGAACATGTGTTTAGTTGATTTTAAAAGTCATGTTAGAAGGATTAACTTTTGTTTGCGAGCAAGTTTAGAATTAACTAAACTATGTTCTAGTGATTACAAGTTTAAACCTTCGAATAAGATAGCTTTATATGTATGAATTGAATGATGTTATGAACATCATTACTACCTTAAGTTCCTTGGATGAACCTACTGGAAAAGAGAAAAATGGATCTAGCTTCAATGGATCCTTGGATGGCTCAAAGTTCTTGAAGCAAAATCATGACACGAAAACAAGTTCAAGTAAGATCATCACTTGAAATAAGATTGTTATAGTTATAGAAATTGAACCAAAGTTTGAATATGATTATTACCTTGTATTAGAATGATAACCTACTGTAAGAAACAAAGATTTCTTGAGGTTGGATGATCACCTTACAAGATTGGAAGTGAGCTAGCAAACTTGAAAGTATTCTTGATTTTATGAAACTAGAACTTTTGGAATTTATGAAGAACACTTAGAACTTGAAGATAGAACTTGAGAGAGTTCAATTAGATGAAGAAAATTGAAGAATGAAAGTGTTTGTAGGTGTTTTTGGTCGTTGGTGTATGGATTAGATATAAAGGATATGTAATTTTGTTTTCATGTAAATAAGTCATGAATGATTACTCATATTTTTGTAATCTTATGAGATATTTCATGCTAGTTGCCAAATGATGGTTCCCACATGTGTTAGGTGACTCACATGGGCTGCTAAGAGCTGATCATTGGAGTGTATATACCAATAGTACATACATCTAAAAGCTGTGTATTGTACGAGTACGAATACGGGTGCATACGAGTAGAATTGTTGATGAAACTGAACGAGAATGTAATTGTAAGCATTTTTGTTAAGTAGAAGTATTTTGATAAGTGTATTGAAGTCTTTCAAAAGTGTATAAATACATATTAAAACACTACATGTATATACATTTTAACTGAGTCGTTAAGTCATCGTTAGTCGTTACATGTAAGTGTTGTTTTGAAACCTTTAGGTTAACGATCTTGTTAAATGTTGTTAACCCAATGTTTATAATATCAAAAGAGATTTTAAATTATTATATTATCATGATATTATGATGTACGAATATCTCTTAATATGATATATATACATTAAATGTCGTTACAACGATAAACGTTACATATATGTCTCGTTTCAAAATCATTAAGTTAGTAGTCTTGTTTTTACATATGTAGTTCATTGTTAATATAATTAATGATATGTTTACTTATCATAATATCATGTTAACTATATATATAACCATATATATGTCATCATATAGTTTTTTTACAAGTTTTAACGTTCGTGAATCACCGGTCAACTTGGGTGGTCAATTGTCTATATGAAACCTATTTCAATTAATCAAGTCTTAACAAGTTTGATTGCTTAACATGTTGGAAACATTTAATCATGTAAACATCAATCTCAATTAATATATATAAACATGGAAAAGTTCGGGTCACTACAGTACCTACCCGTTAAATAAATTTCGTCCCGAAATTTTAAGCTGTTGAAGGTGTTGACGAATCTTCTGGAAATAGGTGCGGGTATTTCTTCTTCATCTGATCTTCACGCTCCCAGGTGAACTCGGGTCCTCTACGAGCATTCCATCGAACCTTAACAATTGGTATCTTGTTTTGCTTAAGTCTTTTAACCTCACGATCCATTATTTCGACGGGTTCTTCGATGAATTGGAGTTTTTCGTTGATTTGGATTTCATCTAACGGAATAGTGAGATCTTCTTTAGCAAAACATTTCTTCAAATTCGAGACGTGGAAAGTGTTATGTACAGCCGCGAGTTGTTGAGGTAACTCAAGTCGGTAAGCTACTGGTCCGACACGATCAATAATCTTGAATGGTCCAATATACCTTGGATTTAATTTCCCTCGTTTACCAAATCGAACAACGCCTTTCCAAGGTGAAACTTTAAGCATGACCATCTCTCTAATTTCAAATTCTATATCTTTTCTTTTAATGTCAGCGTAGCTCTTTTGTCGACTTTGGGCGGTTTTCAACCGTTGTTGAATTTGGATGATCTTCTCGGTAGTTTCTTGTATAATCTCCGGACCCGTAATCTGTCTATCCCCCACCTCACTCCAACAAATCGGAGACCTGCACTTTCTACCATAAAGTGCTTCAAACGGCGCCATCTCAATGCTTGAATGGTAGCTGTTGTTGTAGGAAAATTCTGCTAACGGTAGATGTCGATCCCAACTGTTTCCGAAATCAATAACACATGCTCGTAGCATGTCTTCAAGCGTTTGTATCGTCCTTTCGCTCTGCCCATCAGTTTGTGGATGATAGGCAGTACTCATGTCTAGACGAGTTCCTAATGCTTGCTGTAATGTCTGCCAGAATCTTGAAATAAATCTGCCATCCCTATCAGAGATAATAGAGATTGGTATTCCATGTCTGGAGACGACTTCCTTCAAATACAGTCGTGCTAACTTCTCCATCTTGTCATCTTCTCTTATTGGTAGGAAGTGTGCTGATTTGGTGAGACGATCAACTATTACCCAAATAGTATCAAAACCACTTGCAGTCCTTGGCAATTTAGTGATGAAATCCATGGTAATGTTTTCCCATTTCCATTCCGGGATTTCGGGTTGTTGAAGTAGACCTGATGGTTTCTGATGCTCAGCTTTGACCTTAGAACACGTCAAACATTCTCCTACGTATTTAGCAACATCGGCTTTCATACCCGGCCACCAAAAATGTTTCTTGAGATCCTTGTACATCTTCCCCGTTCCAGGATGTATTGAGTATCTGGTTTTATGAGCTTCTCTAAGTACCATTTCTCTCATATCTCCAAATTTTGGTACCCAAATCCTTTCAGCCCTATACCGGGTTCCGTCTTCCCGAATATTAAGATGCTTCTCCGATCCTTTGGGTATTTCATCCTTTAAATTTCCCTCTTTTAAAACTCCTTGTTGCGCCTCCTTTATTTGAGTAGTAATGTTATTATGAATCATTATATTCATAGATTTTACTCGAATGGGTTCTCTGTCCTTCCTGCTCAAGGCATCGGCTACCACATTTGCCTTCCCCGGGTGGTAACGAATCTCAAAGTCGTAATCATTCAATAATTCAATCCACCTACGCTGCCTCATATTCAGTTGTTTCTGATTAAATATGTGTTGAAGACTTTTGTGGTCGGTATATATAATACTTTTGACCCCATATAAATAGTGCCTCCAAGTCTTTAATGCAAAAACAACCGCGCCTAATTCCAAATCATGCGTCGTATAATTTTGTTCGTGAATCTTCAATTGTCTAGACGCATAAGCAATCACCTTCGTTCGTTGCATTAATACACAACCGAGACCTTGCTTTGATGCGTCACAATAAATCACAAAATCATCATTCCCTTCAGGAAATGACAATATAGGTGCCGTAGTTAGCTTTTTCTTCAATAACTGAAATGCTTTCTCTTGTTCATCATTCCATTCAAATTTCTTCCATTTATGCGTTAATGCAGTCAAGGGTTTTGCTATTCTGGAAAAGTCTTGGATGAACCTTCTGTAGTAACCAGCTAGTCCTAAAAACTGGCGTATGTGTTTCGGAGTTTTCGGGGTTTCCCACTTTTCAACAGTTTCTATCTTTGCCGGATCCACCTTAATACCTTCTTTGTTCACTATGTGACCGAGGAATTGAACTTCTTCCAACCAAAACGCACACTTTGAAAACTTAGCGTACAATTCTTCCTTCCTCAATACTTCTAACACCTTTCTCAAATGTTCACCGTGTTCTTGGTCATTCTTTGAGTAAATAAGTATGTCATCAATGAAAACAATGACAAACTTGTCAAGGTATGGTCCACACACTCGGTTCATAAGGTCCATGAACACAGCTGGTGCATTAGTTAAACCAAACGGCATGACCATAAACTCGTAATGACCGTAACGTGTTCTGAAAGCAGTCTTTGGAATATCATCTTCTTTCACCCGCATTTGATGATACCCGGAACGTAAGTCAATCTTTGAATAAACAGACGAGCCTTGTAGTTGATCAAATAAGTCGTCGATTCTCGGTAGTGGGTAGCGGTTCTTGATGGTAAGTTTGTTCAACTCTCGGTAGTCGATACACAACCATCTTTCTTCTTGACAAACAAAACAGGAGCTCCCCACGGTGATGTGCTTGGTCGAATGAAACCACGCTCTAAAAGTTCTTGTAATTGGCTTTGCAGTTCTTTCATCTCGCTGGGTGCGAGTCTGTAAGGAGCACGAGCTATTGGTGCAGCTCCTGGTACAAGATCTATTTGAAATTCAACGGATCGATGTGGGGGTAATCCCGGTAATTCTTTCGGAAATACATCGGGAAATTCTTTTGCAATGGGAACATCATTGATGCTCTTTTCTTCAGTTTGTACTTTCTCGACGTGTGCTAGAACAGCATAGCAACCTTTTCTTATTAGTTTTTGTGCCTTCAAATTACTAATAAGATGTAGCTTCGTGTTGCCCTTTTCTCCGTACACCATTAAGGGTTTTCCTTTTTCTCGTATAATGCGAATTGCATTTTTGTAACAAACGATCTCCGCTTTCACTTCTTTCAACCAGTCCATACCGATTATCACATCAAAACTCCCCAACTCTACTGGTATCAAATCAATCTTAAATGTTTCGCTAACCAGTTTAATTTCTCGATTCCGACATATATTATCTGCTGAAATTAATTTACCATTTGCTAATTCGAGTAAAAATTTACTATCCAAAGGCGTCAATGGACAACTTAATTTAGCACAAAAATCTCTACTCATATAGCTTCTATCCGCACCCGAATCAAATAAAACGTAAGCAGATTTATTGTCAATAAGAAACGTACCCGTAACAAGCTCTGGGTCTTCCTGTGCCTCTACCGCATTAATATTGAAAACTCTTCCACGGCCTTGTCCATTCGTGTTCTCCTGGTTCGGGCAATTTCTAATAATGTGGCCTGGTTTTCCACATTTATAACAAACTACATTGGCATAACTTGCTCCGACACTACTTGCTCCGCCATTACTCGTTCCGACACCATTTGTTCCTTTCGTTCTATTAACCCCTGGTCCGTAGACCTCACACTTCGCCGCGCTATGACCATTTCTTTTACACTTGTTGCAAAATTTGGTGCAGAACCCCGAGTGATTCTTTTCACACCTTTGGCATAGTTGCTTCTGATTGTTGTTGTTGTTGCGGTTATTATTGTTGTTGGGATGATTGTTGTAGTTGCTGTTGTTGTTGTTGTTGTTGTTGGGCCGTTTGTTGTAGTTGCGATTGATGTTGCGATTGTTGGGATAATTGTTGCGATTATTGTTGTAATTGCTGTTGTTGTTGTATTGGTGATTCTTATCACCGTTTTCCTCCCACTTTCTTTTGACTTGCTTCACATTGGCCTCTTCAGCAGTCTGTTCTTTAATTCTTTCTTCAATCTGGTTCACTAGTTTGTGAGCCATTCTACATGCCTGTTGTATGGAGGCGGGCTCGTGTGAACTTATATCTTCTTGGATTCTTTCCGGTAATCCTTTCACAAACGCGTCGATCTTCTCTTCCTCATCTTCGAATGCTCCCGGACACAATAGGCACAATTCTGTGAATCGTCTTTCGTACGTGGTAATATCAAATCCTTGGGTTCGTAACCCTCTAAGTTCTGTCTTGAGCTTATTGACCTCGGTTCTGGGACGGTACTTCTCGTTCATCAAGTGCTTGAATGCTGACCACGGTAGTGCGTACGCATCATCTTGTCCCACTTGCTCTAGATAGGTATTCCACCATGTTAACGCAGAACCTGTGAAGGTATGCGTAGCGTACTTCACTTTGTCCTCTTCAGTACACTTACTTATGGCAAACACCGATTCAACCTTCTCGGTCCACCGTTTCTGAAATGTCCCGTTCTTATTGATTAAAAACGTTCCATATTAATTGATTTCGTTGCGAGGTTTTGACCTCTATATGAGACGTTTTTCAAAGACTGCATTCATTTTAAAACAAACCATAACCTTTATTTCATCAATAAAGGTTTAAAAAGCTTTACGTAGATTATCAAATAATGATAATCTAAAATATCCTGTTTACACACGACCATTACATAATGGTTTACAATACAAATATGTTACAACAAAATAAGTTTCTTGAATGCAGTTTTTACACAATATCATACAAGCATGGACTCCAAATCTCGTCCTTATTTAAGTATGCGACAGCGGAAGCTCTTAATAATCACCTGAGAATAAACATGCTTAAAACGTCAACAAAAATGTTGGTGAGTTATAGGTTTAACCTATATATATCAAATCATAGTAATAGACCACAAGATTTCATATTTCAATACACATCCCATACATAGAGATAAAAATCATTCATATGGTGAACACCTGGTAACCGACAATAACAAGATGCATATATAAGAATATCCCCATCATTCCGGGACACCCTTCGGATATGATATAAATTTCGAAGTACTAAAGCATCCGGTACTTTGGATGGGGTTTGTTAGGCCCAATAGATCTATCTTTAGGATTCGCGTCAATTAGGGTGTCTGTTCCCTAATTCTTAGATTACCAGACTTAATAAAAAGGGGCATATTCGATTTTGATAATTCAACCATAGAATGTAGTTTCACGTACTTGTGTCTATTTTGTAAATCATTTATAAAACCTGCATGTATTCTCATCCCAAAAATATTAGATTTTAAAAGTGGGACTATAACTCACTTTCACAGATTTTTACTTCGTCGGGAAGTAAGACTTGGCCACTGGTTGATTCACGAACCTATAACATTATATACATATATATCAAAGTATGTTCAAAATACATTTATAACACTTTTAATATATTTTGATGTTTTAAGTTTATTAAGTCAGCTGTCCTCGTTAGTAACCTACAACTAGTTGTCCACAGTTAGATGTACAGAAATAAATCGATAAATATTATCTTGAATCAATCCACGACCCAGTGTATACGTATCTCAGTATTGATCACAACTCAAACTATATATATTTTGGAATCAACCTCAACCCTGTATAGCTAACTCCAACATTCACATATAGAGTGTCTATGGTTGTTCCGAAATATATATAGATGTGTCGACATGATAGGTCGAAACATTGTATACGTGTCTATGGTATCTCAAGATTACATAATATACAATACAAGTTGATTAAGTTATGGTTGGAATAGATTTGTTACCAATTTTCACGTAGCTAAAATGAGAAAAATTATCCAATCTTGTTTTACCCATAACTTCTTCATTTTAAATCCGTTTTGAGTGAATCAAATTGCTATGGTTTCATATTGAACTCTATTTTATGAATCTAAACAGAAAAAGTATAGGTTTATAGTCGGAAAAATAAGTTACAAGTCGTTTTTGTAAAGGTAGTCATTTCAGTCGAAAGAACGACGTCTAGATGACCATTTTAGAAAACATACTTCCACTTTGAGTTTAACCATAATTTTTGGATATAGTTTCATGTTCATAATAAAAATCATTTTCTCAGAATAACAAGTTTTAAATCAAAGTTTATCATAGTTTTTAATTAACTAACCCAAAACAGCCCGCGGTGTTACTACGACGGCGTAAATCCGGTTTTACGGTGTTTTTCGTGTTTCCAGGTTTTAAATCATTAAGTTAGCATATCATATAGATATAGAACATGTGTTTAGTTAACTTTAAAAGTCAAGTTAGAAGGATTAACTTTTGTTTGCGAACAAGTTTAGAATTAACTAAACTATGTTCTAGTGATTACGAGTTTAAACCTTCGAATAAGATAGTTTTATATATATGAATCGAATGATGTTATGAACATCATTACTACCTCAAGTTTAGTAGGTAAACCTACTGGAAGTGACAAGAAATGATCTAGCTTCCAAAGGATCTTGGATGGCTTGAAAGTTCTTGAAGTAGGATCATGACACAAAAACAAGTTCAAGTAAGATTTTTACTCGAATTAAGATAGTTTATAGTTATAGAAATTGAATCAAAGTTTGAATATGAATATTACCTTGAATAAGAAAGATAACCTACTGTATATAACAAAGGTTTCTTGATCTTAGATGATTACTTGGAATGGATTAGAAAGCTTGGAAGTAAATTAGTAAACTTGAAGGGATTTTTGAAGTATTCTTGAAGTGTTCTTCCTATGATGATTATAGCTTGATTCTTGAAGTGATTTTTGATGAAGATGATGATTAACTACTGGAAAAATACGTTCATAATAGTGTGGGTGTGTTGAGAGAGAATTAGAAAGAGATTTGGAAGTGAAATGGAGTGAATGATGAGTGTTAATTGGTGAGTGGTGAGTGGGGTTAAAAGGAGTTCTAGTTAGTTGACTAGCTCATGGTAGAAGTTAAAATTGATTAGTCATACATGACATAATCAAGAGTGGAATCCCATGCTAGTTCCTATTGGTATATACCCATAGTAAGTACGTTTTGAAGCTGTGTATAATGCGGGTAAGAATACGACTAGAATTCTTGATGAAAGAAAAGAATGGGAAAGTAACTGTAGCCATTTTCGTTAAGTATGAGTGTTTTGATATATGTCTTGAAGTCTTCCAAAAGTATTTTAATACATCTAAATACACTACATGTATATACATTTTAACTGAGTCGTTAAGTCATCGTTAGTCGTTACATGTATGTGTTGTTTTGAAACCTTTAAGTTAACGATCTCAATTAATGTTGTTAACCCATTGTTTATTATATCTAATGAGATGTTAAATTATTATATTATCATGATATTATGATATATTAATATATCTTAATATGATATATATACATTTAAATGTCGTTACAACGATAATCGTTACATATATGTCTCGTTTCGAAATCCTTAAGTTAGTAGTCTTGTTTATATGTATATAACTCATTGTTAATATACTTATGGAGATACTTACTTATCATAATCTCATGTTAACCATATGTATATCCATATATATATCGTCATGTCGTTTTTACAAGTTTTAACGTTCGTGAATCGCCGGTCAACTTGGGTGGTCAATTGTCTATATGAAACATATTTCAATTAATCAAGTCTTAACAAGTTTGATTACTTAACATGTTGGAAACATTTAATCATGTAAATATCAATCTCAATTAATATATATAAACATGGAAAAGTTCGGGTCACTACAGTACCTACCCGTTAAATAAATTTCGTCCCGAAATTTTAAGATGTTGAAGGTGTTGACGAATCTTCTGGAAATAGATGCGGGTATTTCTTCTTCATCTGATCTTCACGCTCCCAGGTGAACTCGGGTCCTCTACTAGCATTCCATCGAACCTTAACAATTGGTATCTTGTTTTGCTTAAGTCTTTTAACCTCACGATCCATTATTTCGACGGGTTCTTCGATGAATTGGAGTTTTTCGTTGATTTGGATTTCATCTAACGGAATAGTGAGATCTTCTTTAGCAAAACATTTCTTCAAATTCGAGACGTGGAAAGTGTTATGTACAGCCGCGAGTTGTTGGGGTAACTCAAGTCGGTAAGCTACTGGTCCGACACGATCAATAATCTTGAATGGTCCAATATACCTTGGATTTAATTTCCCTCGTTTACCAAATCGAACAACGCCTTTCCAAGGTGCAACTTTAAGCATGACCATCTCTCCAATTTCAAATTCTATATCTTTTCTTTTAATGTCAGCGTAGCTCTTTTGTCGACTTTGGGCGGTTTTCAACCGTTGTTGAATTTGGATGATCTTCTCGGTAGTTTCTTGTATAACCTCCGGACCCGTAATCTGTCTATCCCCCACTTCACTCCAACAAATCGGAGACCTGCACTTTCTACCATAAAGTGCTTCAAACGGCGCCATCTCAATGCTTGAATGGTAGCTGTTGTTGTAGGAAAATTCTGCTAACGGTAGATGTCGATCCCAACTGTTTCCGAAATCAATAACACATGCTCGTAGCATGTCTTCAAGCGTTTGTATCGTCCTTTCGCTCTGCCCATCAGTTTGTGGATGATAGGCAGTACTCATGTCTAGACGAGTTCCTAATGCTTGCTGTAATGTCTGCCAGAATCTTGAAATAAATCTGCCATCCCTATCAGAGATAATAGAGATTGGTATTCCATGTCTGGAGACGACTTCCTTCAAATACAGTCGTGCTAACTTCTCCATCTTGTCATCTTCTCTTATTGGCAGGAAGTGTGCTGATTTGGTGAGACGATCAACTATTACCCAAATAGTATCGAAACCACTTGCAGTCCTTGGCAATTTAGTGATGAAATCCATGGTAATGTTTTCCCATTTCCATTCTGAGATTTCGGGTTGTTGAAGTAGACCTGATGGTTTCTGATGCTCAGCTTTGACCTTAGAACTCGTCAAACATTCTCCTACGTATTTAGCAACATCGGCTTTCCTACCCGGCCACCAAAAATGTTTCTTGAGATCCTTGTACATCTTCCCCGTTCCAGGATGTATCGAGTATCTGGTTTTATGAGCTTCTCTAAGTACCATTTCTCTCATATCTCCAAATTTTGGTACCCAAATCCTTTCAGCCCTATACCGAGTTCCGTCTTCCCGAATATTAAGATGCTGCTCCGATCCTTTGGGTATTTCATCCTTTAAATTTCCTTCTTTTAAAACTTCTTGTTGCGCCTCCTTTATTTGAGTAGTAAGGTTATTATGAATCATTATATTCAAAGATTTTACTCGAATGGGTTCTCTGTCCTTTCTGCTCAAGGCATCGGCTACCACATTTGCCTTCCCCGGGTGGTAACGAATCTCAAAGTCGTAATCATTCAACAGTTCAATCCACCTACGCTGCCTCATATTCAGTTGTTTCTGATTAAATATGTGTTGAAGACTTTTGTGGTCGGTATATATAATACTTTTGACCCCATATAAGTAGTGCCTCCAAGTCTTTAATGCAAAAACAACCGTGCCTAATTCCAAATCATGCGTCGTATAATTTTGCTCGTGAATCTTCAATTGTCTAGACGCATAAGCAATCACCTTCGTTCGTTGCATTAATACACAACCGAGACCTTTCTTGGATGCGTCACAATAAATCACAAAATCATCATTCCCTTCAGGCAATGACAATATAGGTGCCGTAGTTAGCTTTTTCTTCAATAACTGAAACGCTTTCTCTTGTTCATCCTTCCATTCAAATTTCTTCCCTTTATGCGTTAATGCAGTCAAGGGTTTTGCTATTCTGGAAAAGTCTTGGATGAACCTTCTGTAGTAACCAGCTAGTCCTAAAAACTGGCGTATGTGTTTCGGAGTTTTCGGGGTTTCCCACTTTTCAACAGTTTCTATCTTTGCCGGATCCACCTTAATACCTTCTTTGTTCACTATGTGACCGAGGAATTGAACTTCTTCCAACCAAAATGCACACTTTGAAAACTTAGCGTACAATTCTTCCTTCCTCAATACTTCTAACACTTTTCTCAAATGCTCACCGTGTTCTTGGTCATTCTTTGAGTAAATAAGTATGTCATCAATGAAAACAATGATAAACTTGTCAAGGTATGGTCCACACACTCGGTTCATAAGGTCCATGAACACAGCTGGTGCATTAGTTAAACCAAACGGCATGACCATAAACTCGTAATGACCGTAACGTGTTCTGAAAGCAGTCTTTGGAATATCATCTTCTTTCACCCGCATTTGATGATACCCGGAACGTAAGTCAATCTTTGAATAAACAGACGAGCCTTGTAGTTGATCAAATAAGTCGTCGATTCTCGGTAGTGGGTAGCGGTTCTTGATGGTAAGTTTGTTCAACTCTCGGTAGTCGATACACAACCTGAATGTACCATCTTTCTTCTTGACAAACAAAACAGGAGCTCCCCACGGTGATGTGCTTGGTCGAATGAAACCACGCTCTAAAAGTTCTTGTAATTGGCTTTGCAGTTCTTTCATCTCGCTGGGTGCAAGTCTGTAAGGAGCACGAGCTATTGGTGCAGCTCCTGGTACAAGATCTATTTGAAATTCAACGGATCGATGTGGGGGTAATCCCGGTAATTCTTTCGGAAATACATCGGGAAATTCTTTTGCAATGGGAACATCATTGATGCTCTTTTCTTCAGTTTGTACTTTCTGGACGTGTGCTAGAACAGCATAGCAACCTTTTCTTATTAGTTTTTGTGCCTTCAAATTACTAATAAGATGTAGCTTCGTGTTGCCCTTTTCTCCGTACACCATTAAGGGTTTTCCTTTTTCTCGTATAATGCGAATTGCATTTTTGTAACAGACGATCTCTGCTTTCACTTCTTTCAACCAGTCCATACCGATTATCACATCAAAACTCCCTAACTCTACTGGTATCAAATCAATCTTAAATGTTTCACTAACCAGTTTAATTTCTCGATTCCGACATATATTATCTGCTGAAATTAATTTACCATTTGCTAATTCGAGTAAAAATTTACTATCCAAAGGCGTCAATGGACAACTTAATTTAGCACAAAAATCTCTACTCATATAGCTTCTATCCGCACCCGAATCAAATAAAACGTAAGCAGATTTATTGTCAATAAGAAACGTACCCGTAACAAGCTCCGGGTCTTCCTGTGCCTCTGCCGCATTAATATTGAAAACTCTTCCACGACCTTGTCCATTCGTGTTCTCCTGGTTCGGGCAATTTCTAATAATGTGGCCCGGTTTTCCACATTTATAACAAACTACATTAGCATAACTTGCTCCGACACTACTTGCTCCGCCATTACTCGTTCCGACACCATTTGTTCCTTTCGTTCTATTAACCCCTGGTCCGTAGACCTCACACTTCGCCGCGCTATGACCATTTCTTTTACACTTGTTGCAAAATTTGGTGCAGAACCCCGAGTGATTCTTTTCACACCTTTGGCATAGCTGCTTCTGATTGTTGTTGTTGTTGTTGCGGTTATTATTGTTGTTAGGATGATTGTTGTAGTTGCTGTTGTTGTTGTTGTTGTTGTTGTTGGGCCGTTTGTTGTAGTTGCGATTGTTGGGATAATTGTTGCGATTATTGTTGTAATTGCTGTTGTTGCTGTATTGGCGATTCTTATCACCGTTTTCCTCCCACTTTCTTTTGACTTGCTTCACATTAGCCTCTTCAGCAGTCTGTTCTTTAATTCTTTCTTCAATCTGGTTCACTAGTTTGTGAGCCATTCTACATGCCTGTTGTATGGAGGCGGGCTCGTGTGAACTTATATCTTCTTGGATTCTTTCCGGTAATCCTTTCACAAACGCGTCGATCTTCTCTTCCTCATCTTCGAACGCTCCCGGACACAATAGGCACAATTCTGTGAATCGTCTTTCGTACGTGGTAATATCAAATCCTTGGGTTCGTAACCCTCTAAGTTCTGTCTTGAGCTTATTGACCTCGGTTCTGGGACGGTACTTCTCGTTCATCAAGTGCTTGAATGCTGACCACGGTAGTGCGTACGCATCATCTTGTCCCACTTGCTCTAGATAGGTATTCCACCATGTTAACGCAGAACCTGTGAAGGTATGTGTAGCGTACTTCACTTTGTCCTCTTCAGTACACTTACTTATGGCAAACACCGATTCAACCTTCTCGGTCCACCGTTTCAATCCGATCGGTCCTTCGGTTCCATCAAATTCCAAAGGTTTGCAGGCAGTGAATTCTTTGTAGGTGCATCCTACACGATTTCCTGTACTGCCAGATCCAAGGTTATTGTTGGTATATAGCGCAGCCTGTACTGCGGCTATGTTTGAAGCTAGAAAAGTACGGAATTCCTCTTCATTCATATTCACGGTGTGTCGAGTAGTCGGTGCCATTTCCTTCAAAATAGTCAAATGGAACAAGTTAATCATACAGAATATTAAGAGTAGTTAATAGTATTTCGTAGCATAATATGAACTCATTTATAAAAGCTTTTTCTTCATATTAGCGTTTTATAAGTTTAAATTCGGGTAGTACCTACCCGTTAAGTTCATACTTAGTAGCTAATATACAATTCAACTACTACAATTCTATATGAAAAACTGATTATAATAATATTTCGCGTTCAAACTTTTATACAATATTTTACAAACTTACAATACCGCTTATTTTACATAAAGCATGAAATATAGCACACAATAACTTTGATACAAGATAGTTGTGAAGATAATTCTAGCTAGTACACAAGTCGTTCAGCAAAGGCAATAAAGACACGTAATTCATACGTCCAGAAACAAGTCATGCATTCTGGTTTTACTAGGACTACTTCCCATCCTTGGTCTTGTGGAACATAACCGTTATGGCCGTTGATAAGACAGCGTGTTGTAACGTCGTCAAAGGGACGAGGGTTACGTAATGACCAACAGTCTCGTAATAACCTAAAAACCTCATTTCTTACCCCAATTACCGACTCCGTCACTTGAGGGAACGTTTTGTTTAATAGTTGTAGCCCGATGTTCTTGTTCTCACTTTGGTGAGAAGCGAACATTACTAACCCGTAAGCATAACATGCTTCTTTATGTTGCATGTTAGCTGCTTTTTCTAAATCACGAAGTCCTATATTTGGATATACTGAGTCAAAATAATTTCTTAACCCGTTGCGTAAAATAGCATTTGGGTTCCCCGCAATATATGCGTCAAAGTAAACACATCGTAACTTATGGATTTCCCAATGTGATATCCCCCATCTTCCGAACGAAAGCCTTTTATAAACCAAATCATTCTTGGAACGTTCTTCGAATGTCTTACAAACTGATCTCGCCTTAAATAGTTGTGCTGAGGAATTCTGACCGACTCTAGACAAGATTTCATCAATCATGTCTCCGGGTAGGTCTCTTAAAATATTGGGTTGTCTATCCATTTTGTGTTTTTATACTGTAAAATAGACAAAAGTTAGATTCATAAAAAAAAAAATACTTATTAATACAAGCAATTTTTACATATATCATAAAGCATAAGCACACTATATTACATATATTACACCACACGAATACAACTATCTTATTCCGACTCGCTTGTTTCTTCTTCTTCGGTTTTGGTTCGTTTTGCCAAGTTTCTAGGGATATATGATGTTCCCCTAATACGGGCCGTAATTTTCCACATTGGTTTAGAAAAACCTGGTGGTTTAGAGGTTCCCGGGTCATTGTTACAACTTAAGGACTTCGGGGGTTGACGATACATATAAAGTTCATCGGGGTTGGAATTAGATTTCTCTATTTTTATGCCCTTTCCCTTATTATTTTCTTTTGCCTTTTTAAATTCAGTTGGGGTAATTTCTATAACATCATCGGAATTCTCGTCGGAATCCGATTCATCGGAGAATTGGTAATCCTCCCAATATTTTGCTTCCTTGGCGGAAACACCATTGACCATAATTAACCTTGGTCGGTTGGTTGAGGATTTTCTTTTACTTAACCGTTTTATTATTTCCCCACCGGTTCTATTTCTTCATCCGGTTCCGATTCTTCTTCCGGTTCCGATTCTTCTTCTGGTTCCGACTCTTCTTCCGGTTCCTCTTCAGGAACTTGTGAATCAGTCCACAAATCATTCCAATTTACATTTGACTCTTCATTATTATTAGGTGAGTCAATGGGACTTGTTCTAGAGGTAGACATCTATCACATAATATCAAACGCGTTAAGAGATTAATATATCAAATAATATTCACATGTTAAAAATATATAGTTTCCAACAAAATTTGTTAAGCAATCATTTTTCAAGTAAACACGGTCGAAGTCCAGACTCACTAATGCATCCTAACAAACTCGATAAGACACACTAATGCAAAATTCTGGTTCTCTAAGACCAACGCTCTGATACCAACTGAAATGTCCCGTTCTTATTGATTAAAAACGTTCCATATTAATTGATTTCGTTGCGAGGTTTTGACCTCTATATGAGACGTTTTTCAAAGACTGCATTCATTTTAAAACAAACCATAACCTTTATTTCATCAATAAAGGTTTAAAAAGCTTTACGTAGATTATCAAATAATGATAATCTAAAATATCCTGTTTACACACGACCATTACATAATGGTTTACAATACAAATATGTTACAACAAAATAAGTTTCTTGAATGCAGTTTTTACACAATATCATACAAGCATGGACTCCAAATCTCGTCCTTATTTAAGTATGCGACAGCGGAAGCTCTTAATAATCACCTGAGAATAAACATGCTTAAAACGTCAACAAAAATGTTGGTGAGTTATAGGTTTAACCTATATATATCAAATCATAGTAATAGACCACAAGATTTCATATTTCAATACACATCCCATACATAGAGATAAAAATCATTCATATGGTGAACACCTGGTAACCGACAATAACAAGATGCATATATAAGAATATCCCCATCATTCCGGGACACCCTTCGGATATGATATAAATTTCGAAGTACTAAAGCATCCGGTACTTTGGATGGGGTTTGTTAGGCCCAATAGATCTATCTTTAGGATTCGCGTCAATTAGGGTGTCTGTTCCCTAATTCTTAGATTACCAGACTTAATAAAAAGGGGCATATTCGATTTTGATAATTCAACCATAGAATGTAGTTTCACGTACTTGTGTCTATTTTGTAAATCATTTATAAAACCTGCATGTATTCTCATCCCAAAAATATTAGATTTTAAAAGTGGGACTATAACTCACTTTCACAGATTTTTACTTCGTCGGGAAGTAAGACTTGGCCACTGGTTGATTCACGAACCTATAACATTATATACATATATATCAAAGTATGTTCAAAATACATTTATAACACTTTTAATATATTTTGATGTTTTAAGTTTATTAAGTCAGCTGTCCTCGTTAGTAACCTACAACTAGTTGTCCACAGTTAGATGTACAGAAATAAATCGATAAATATTATCTTGAATCAATCCACGACCCAGTGTATACGTATCTCAGTATTGATCACAACTCAAACTATATATATTTTGGAATCAACCTCAACCCTGTATAGCTAACTCCAACATTCACATATAGAGTGTCTATGGTTGTTCCGAAATATATATAGATGTGTCGACATGATAGGTCGAAACATTGTATACGTGTCTATGGTATCTCAAGATTACATAATATACAATACAAGTTGATTAAGTTATGGTTGGAATAGATTTGTTACCAATTTTCACGTAGCTAAAATGAGAAAAATTATCCAATCTTGTTTTACCCATAACTTCTTCATTTTAAATCCGTTTTGAGTGAATCAAATTGCTATGGTTTCATATTGAACTCTATTTTATGAATCTAAACAGAAAAAGTATAGGTTTATAGTCGGAAAAATAAGTTACAAGTCGTTTTTGTAAAGGTAGTCATTTCAGTCGAAAGAACGACGTCTAGATGACCATTTTAGAAAACATACTTCCACTTTGAGTTTAACCATAATTTTTGGATATAGTTTCATGTTCATAATAAAAATCATTTTCTCAGAATAACAAGTTTTAAATCAAAGTTTATCATAGTTTTTAATTAACTAACCCAAAACAGCCCGCGGTGTTACTACGACGGCGTAAATCCGGTTTTACGGTGTTTTTCGTGTTTCCAGGTTTTAAATCATTAAGTTAGCATATCATATAGATATAGAACATGTGTTTAGTTAACTTTAAAAGTCAAGTTAGAAGGATTAACTTTTGTTTGCGAACAAGTTTAGAATTAACTAAACTATGTTCTAGTGATTACGAGTTTAAACCTTCGAATAAGATAGTTTTATATATATGAATCGAATGATGTTATGAACATCATTACTACCTCAAGTTTAGTAGGTAAACCTACTGGAAGTGACAAGAAATGATCTAGCTTCCAAAGGATCTTGGATGGCTTGAAAGTTCTTGAAGTAGGATCATGACACAAAAACAAGTTCAAGTAAGATTTTTACTCGAATTAAGATAGTTTATAGTTATAGAAATTGAATCAAAGTTTGAATATGAATATTACCTTGAATAAGAAAGATAACCTACTGTATATAACAAAGGTTTCTTGATCTTAGATGATTACTTGGAATGGATTAGAAAGCTTGGAAGTAAATTAGTAAACTTGAAGGGATTTTTGAAGTATTCTTGAAGTGTTCTTCCTATGATGATTATAGCTTGATTCTTGAAGTGATTTTTGATGAAGATGATGATTAACTACTGGAAAAATACGTTCATAATAGTGTGGGTGTGTTGAGAGAGAATTAGAAAGAGATTTGGAAGTGAAATGGAGTGAATGATGAGTGTTAATTGGTGAGTGGTGAGTGGGGTTAAAAGGAGTTCTAGTTAGTTGACTAGCTCATGGTAGAAGTTAAAATTGATTAGTCATACATGACATAATCAAGAGTGGAATCCCATGCTAGTTCCTATTGGTATATACCCATAGTAAGTACGTTTTGAAGCTGTGTATAATGCGGGTAAGAATACGACTAGAATTCTTGATGAAAGAAAAGAATGGGAAAGTAACTGTAGCCATTTTCGTTAAGTATGAGTGTTTTGATATATGTCTTGAAGTCTTCCAAAAGTATTTTAATACATCTAAATACACTACATGTATATACATTTTAACTGAGTCGTTAAGTCATCGTTAGTCGTTACATGTATGTGTTGTTTTGAAACCTTTAAGTTAACGATCTCAATTAATGTTGTTAACCCATTGTTTATTATATCTAATGAGATGTTAAATTATTATATTATCATGATATTATGATATATTAATATATCTTAATATGATATATATACATTTAAATGTCGTTACAACGATAATCGTTACATATATGTCTCGTTTCGAAATCCTTAAGTTAGTAGTCTTGTTTATATGTATATAACTCATTGTTAATATACTTATGGAGATACTTACTTATCATAATCTCATGTTAACCATATGTATATCCATATATATATCGTCATGTCGTTTTTACAAGTTTTAACGTTCGTGAATCGCCGGTCAACTTGGGTGGTCAATTGTCTATATGAAACATATTTCAATTAATCAAGTCTTAACAAGTTTGATTACTTAACATGTTGGAAACATTTAATCATGTAAATATCAATCTCAATTAATATATATAAACATGGAAAAGTTCGGGTCACTACAGTTTCAATCCGATCGGTCCTTCGGTTCCATCAAATTCCAAAGGTTTGCAGGTAGTGAATTCTTTGTAGGTGCATCCTACACGATTTCCTGTACTGCTAGATCCAAGGTTATTGTTGGTATGTAGCGCAGCCTGTACTGCGGCTATGTTTGAAGCTAGAAAAGTACGGAATTCCTCTTCATTCATATTCACGGTGTGTCGAGTAGTCGGTGCCATTTCCTTCAAAATAGTTAAATGGAACAAGTTAATCATACAGAATATTAAGAGTAGTTAATAGTATTTCGTAGCATAATATGAACTCATTTATAAAAGCTTTTTCTTCATATTAGCGTTTTATAAGTTTAAATTCGGGTAGTACCTACCCGTTAAGTTCATACTTAGTAGCTAATATACAATTCAACTACTACAATTCTATATGAAAAACTGATTGTAATAATATTTCGCGTTCAAACTTTTATACAATATTTTACAAACTTACAATACCGCTTATTTTACATAAAGCATGAAATATAGCACACAATAACTTTGATACAAGATAGTTGTGAAGACAATTCTAGCTAGTACACAAGTCGTTCGGCAAAGGCAATAAAGACACGTAATTCATACGTCCAGAAACAAGTCATGCATTCTGGTTTTACTAGGACTACTTCCCATCCTTGGTCTTGTGCAACATAACCGTTATGGCCGTTGATAAGACAGCGTGTTGTAACGTCATCAAAGGGACGAGGGTTACGTAATGTCCAACAGTCCCGTAATAATCTAAAAACCTCATTTCTTACCCCAATTACCGACTCCGTCACTTGTGGAAACGTTTTGTTTAATAGTTGTAGCCCGATGTTATTGTTCTCACTTTGGTGAGAAGCGAACATTACTAATCCGTAAGCATAACATGCTTCTTTATGTTGCATGTTAGCCGCTTTTTCTAAATCACGAAGTCCAATATTCGGATATATTGAGTCAAAATAATTTCTTAACCCGTTGCGTAAAATAGCATTTGGGTTCCCCGCAATATATGCGTCAAAGTAAACACATCGTAACTTATGGGTTTCCCAATGTGATATCCCCCATCTTTCAAACGAAAGTCTCTTATAAACCAAGACATTCTTGGAACGTTCTTCGAATGTCTTACAAACTGATCTCGCCTTAAATAGTTGTGCCGAAGAATTCTGGCCGACTCTAGACAAGATTTCATCAATCATGTCTCCGGGTAGGTCTCTTAAAATATTGGGTTGTCTATCCATTTTGTGTTTTTAAACTGTAAAATAGACAAGAGTTAGTTTCATAAAAAAAAAATACTTATTAATACAAGCAATTTTTACATATATCATAAAGCATAAGAACACTATATTACATATATTACACCACACGAATACAACTATCTTATTCCGACTCGCTCGTTTCTTCTTCTTCGGTTTTGGTTCGTTTTGCCAAGTTTCTAGGGATATATGATGTTCCCCTAATACGAGCCGTCGTTGTCCACATTGGTTTAGAAAAACCTGGTGGTTTAGAGGTTCCCGGGTCATTGTTACAACTTAAGGACTTCGGGGGTTGACGATACATATAAAGTTCATCGGGGTTGGAATTAGATTTCTCTATTTTTATGCCCTTTCCCTTATTATTTTCTTTTGCCTTTTTAAATTCAGTTGGGGTAATTTCTATAACATCATCGGAATTCTCGTCGGAATCCGATTCATCGGAGAATTGGTAATCTTCCCAATATTTTGCTTCCTTGGCGGAAACACCATTGACCATAATTAACTTTGGTCGGTTGGTTGAGGATTTTCTTTTACTTAACCGTTTTATTATTTCCCCCACCGGTTCTATTTCTTCATCCGGTTCCGATTCTTCTTCCGGTTCCGATTCTTCTTCCGGTTCCGACTCTTCTTCCGGTTCCTCTTCGGGAACTTGTGAATCAGTCCACAAATCATTCCAATTTACATTTGACTCTTCATTATTATTAGGTGAGTCAATGGGACTTGTTCTAGAGGTAGACATCTATCACATAATATCAAACACGTTAAGAGATTAATATATCACATAATATTCATATGTTAAAAATATATAGTTTCCAACAAAAATGTTAAGCAATCATTTTTCAAGTAAACACGGTCGAAGTCCAGACTCACTAATGCATCCTAACAAACTCGATAAGACACACTAATGCAAAATTCTGGTTCTCTAAGACCAACGCTCTGATACTAACTGAAATGTCCCGTTCTTATTGATTAAAAACGTTCCATATTAATTGATTTCGTTGCGAGGTTTTGACCTCTATATGAGACGTTTTTCAAAGACTGCATTCATTTTTAAAACAAACCATAACCTTTATTTCATAAATAAAGGTTTAAAAAGCTTTACGTAGATTATCAAATAATGATAATCTAAAATATCCTGTTTACACACGACCATTACATAATGGTTTACAATACAAATATGCTACATCGAAATCAGTTTCTTGAATGCAGTTTTTACACAATATCATACAAACATGGACTCCAAATCTTGTCCTTATTTAAGTATGCGACAGCGGAAGCTCTTAATAATCACCTGAGAATAAACATGCTTAAAACGTCAACAAAAATGTTGGTGAGTTATAGGTTTAACCTATATATATCAAATCGTAACAATAGACCACAAGATTTCATATTTCAATACACATCCCATACATAGAGATAAAAATCATTCATATGGTGAACACCTGGTAACCGACAATAACAAGATGCATATATAAGAATATCCCCATCATTCCGGGACACCCTTCGGATATGATATAAATTTCGAAGTACTAAAGCATCCGGTACTTTGGATGGGGTTTGTTAGGCCCAATAGATCTATCTTTAGGATTCGCGTCAATTAGGGTGTCTGTTCCCTAATTCTTAGATTACCAGACTTAATAAAAAGGGGCATATTCGATTTCGATAATTCAACCATAGAATGTAGTTTCACGTACTTGTGTCTATTTTGTAAATCATTTATAAAACCTGCATGTATTCTCATCCCAAAAATATTAGATTTTAAAAGTGGGACTATAACTCACTTTCACAGATTTTTACTTCGTCGGGAAGTAAGACTTGGCCACTGGTTGATTCACGAACCTATAACAATATATACATATATATCAAAGTATGTTCAAAATATATTTACAA
>NC_092343.1:254560000-254567500 GCF_046630445.1 Rutidosis leptorrhynchoides
AGTTTTTTTACAAGTTTTAACGTTCGTGAATCACCGGTCAACTTGGGTGGTCAATTGTCTATATGAAACCTATTTCAATTAATCAAGTCTTAACAAGTTTGATTGCTTAACATGTTGGAAACATTTAATCATGTAAACATCAATCTCAATTAATATATATAAACATGGAAAAGTTCGGGTCACTACAGTACCTACCCGTTAAATAAATTTCGTCCCGAAATTTTAAGCTGTTGAAGGTGTTGACGAATCTTCTGGAAATAGATGCGGGTATTTCTTCTTCATCTGATCTTCACGCTCCCAGGTGAACTCGGGTCCTCTACGAGCATTCCATCGAACCTTAACAATTGGTATCTTGTTTTGCTTAAGTCTTTTAACCTCACGATCCATTATTTCGACGGGTTCTTCGATGAATTGGAGTTTTTCATTGATTTGGATTTCATCTAACGGAATAGTGAGATCTTCTTTAGCAAAACATTTCTTCAAATTCGAGACGTGGAAAGTGTTATGTACAGCCGCGAGTTGTTGAGGTAACTCAAGTCGGTAAGCTACTGGTCCGACACGATCAATAATCTTGAATGGTCCAATATACCTTGGATTTAATTTCCCTCGTTTACCAAATCGAACAACGCCTTTCCAAGGTGAAACTTTAAGCATGACCATCTCTCCAATTTCAAATTCTATATCTTTTCTTTTAATGTCAGCGTAGCTCTTTTGTCGACTTTGGGCGGTTTTCAACCGTTGTTGAATTTGGATGATCTTCTCGGTAGTTTCTTGTATAATCTCCGGACCCGTAATCTGTCTATCCCCCACCTCACTCCAACAAATCGGAGACCTGCACTTTCTACCATAAAGTGCTTCAAACGGCGCCATCTCAATGCTTGAATGGTAGCTGTTGTTGTAGGAAAATTCTGCTAACGGTAGATGTCGATCCCAACTGTTTCTGAAATCAATAACACATGCTCGTAGCATGTCTTCAAGCGTTTGTATCGTCCTTTCGCTCTGCCCATCAGTTTGTGGATGATAGGCAGTACTCATGTCTAGACGAGTTCCTAATGCTTGCTGTAATGTCTGCCAGAATCTTGAAATAAATCTGCCATCCCTATCAGAGATAATAGAGATTGGTATTCCATGTCTGGAGACGACTTCCTTCAAATACAGTCGTGCTAACTTCTCCATCTTGTCATCTTCTCTTATTGGTAGGAAGTGTGCTGATTTGGTGAGACGATCAACTATTACCCAAATAGTATCAAAACCACTTGCAGTCCTTGGCAATTTAGTGATGAAATCCATGGTAATGTTTTCCCATTTCCATTCCGGGATTTCGGGTTGTTGAAGTAGACCTGATGGTTTCTGATGCTCAGCTTTGACCTTAGAACACGTCAAACATTCTCCTACGTATTTAGCAACATCGGCTTTCATACCCGGCCACCAAAAATGTTTCTTGAGATCCTTGTACATCTTCCCCGTTCCAGGATGTATTGAGTATCTGGTTTTATGAGCTTCTCTAAGTACCATTTCTCTCATATCTCCAAATTTTGGTACCCAAATCCTTTCAGCCCTATACCGGGTTCCGTCTTCCCGAATATTAAGATGTTTCTCCGATCCTTTGGGTATTTCATCCTTTAAATTTCCCTCTTTTAAAACTCCTTGTTGCGCCTCCTTTATTTGAGTAGTAATGTTATTATGAATCATTATATTCATAGATTTTACTCGAATGGGTTCTCTATCCTTCCTGCTCAAGGCATCGGCTACCACATTTGCCTTCCCCGGGTGGTAACGAATCTCAAAATCGTAATCATTCAATAATTCAATCCACCTACGCTGCCTCATATTCAGTTGTTTCTGATTAAATATGTGTTGAAGACTTTTGTGGTCGGTATATATAATACTTTTGACCCCATATAAGTAGTGCCTCCAAGTCTTTAATGCAAAAACAACCGCGCCTAATTCCAAATCATGCGTCGTATAATTTTGTTCGTGAATCTTCAATTGTCTAGACGCATAAGCAATCACCTTCGTTCGTTGCATTAATACACAACCGAGACCTTGCTTTGATGCGTCACAATAAATCACAAAATCATCATTCCCTTCAGGCAATGACAATATAGGTGCCGTAGTTAGCTTTTTCTTCAATAACTGAAACGCTTTCTCTTGTTCATCATTCCATTCAAATTTCTTCCCTTTATGCGTTAATGCAGTCAAGGGTTTTGCTATTCTGGAAAAGTCTTGGATGAACCTTCTGTAGTAACCAGCTAGTCCTAAAAACTGGCGTATGTGTTTCGGAGTTTTCGGGGTTTCCCACTTTTCAACAGTTTCTATCTTTGCCGGATCCACCTTAATACCTTCTTTGTTCACTATGTGACCGAGGAATTGAACTTCTTCCAACCAAAATGCACACTTTGAAAACTTAGCGTACAATTCTTCCTTCCTCAATACTTCTAACACTTTTCTCAAATGTTCACCGTTTTCTTGGTCATTCTTTGAGTAAATAAGTATGTCAACAATGAAAACAATGACAAACTTGTCAAGGTATGGTCCACACACTCGGTTCATAAGGTCCATGAACACAGCTGGTGCATTAGTTAAACCAAACGGCATGACCATAAACTCGTAATGACCGTAACGTGTTCTGAAAGCAGTCTTTGGAATATCATCTTCTTTCACCCGCATTTGATGATACCCGGAACGTAAGTCAATCTTTGAATAAACAGACGAGCCTTGTAGTTGATCAAATAAGTCGTCGATTCTCGGTAGTGGGTAGCGGTTCTTGATGGTAAGTTTGTTCAACTCTCGGTAGTCGATACACAACCTGAATGTACCATCTTTCTTCTTGACAAACAAAACAGGAGCTCCCCACGGTGATGTGCTTGGTCGAATGAAACCACGCTCTAAAAGTTCTTGTAATTGGCTTTGCAGTTCTTTCATCTCGCTGGGTGCGAGTCTGTAAGGAGCACGAGCTATTGGTGCAGCTCCTGGTACAAGATCTATTTGAAATTCAACGGATCGATGTGGGGGTAATCCCGGTAATTCTTTCGGAAATACATCGGGAAATTCTTTTGCAATGGGAACATCATTGATGCTCTTTTCTTCAGTTTGTACTTTCTCGACGTGTGCTAGAACAGCATAGCAACCTTTTCTTATTAGTTTTTGTGCCTTCAAATTACTAATAAGATGTAGCTTCGTGTTGCCCTTTTCTCCGTACACCATTAAGGGTTTTCCTTTTTCTCGTATAATGCGAATTGCATTTTTGTAACAAACGATCTCCGCTTTCACTTCTTTCAACCAGTCCATACCGATTATCACATCAAAACTCCTTAACTCTACTGGTATCAAATCAATCTTAAATGTTTCGCTAACCAGTTTAATTTCTCGATTCCGACATATATTATCTGCTGAAATTAATTTACCATTTGCTAATTCGAGTAAAAATTTACTATCCAAAGGCGTCAATGGACAACTTAATTTAGCACAAAAATCTCTACTCATATAGCTTCTATCCGCACCCGAATCAAATAAAACGTAAGCAGATTTATTGTCAATAAGAAACGTACCCGTAACAAGCTCCGGGTCTTCCTGTGCCTCTACTGCATTAATATTGAAAACTCTTCCACGGCCTTGTCCATTCGTGTTCTCCTGGTTCGGGCAATTTCTAATAATGTGGCCTGGTTTTCCACATTTATAACAAACTACATTGGCATAACTTGCTCCGACACTACTTGCTCCGCCATTACTCGTTCCGACACCATTTGTTCCTTTCGTTCTATTAACCCCTGGTCCGTAGACCTCACACTTCGCCGCGCTATGACCATTTCTTTTACACTTGTTGCAAAATTTGGTGCAGAACCCCGAGTGATTCTTTTCACACCTTTGGCATAGTTGTTTCTGATTGTTGTTGTTGTTGCGGTTATTATTGTTGTTGGGATGATTGTTGTAGTTGCTGTTGTTGTTGTTGTTGTTGTTGTTGTTGTTGTTGTTGGGCCGTTTGTTGTAGTTGCGATTGATGTTGCGATTGTTGGGATAATTGTTGCGATTATTGTTGTAATTGCTGTTGTTGTTGTATTGGTGATTCTTATCACCGTTTTCCTCCCACTTTCTTTTGACTTGCTTCACATTGGCCTCTTCAGCAGTCTGTTCTTTAATTCTTTCTTCAATCTGGTTCACTAGTTTGTGAGCCATTCTACATGCCTGTTGTATGGAGGCGGGCTCGTGTGAACTTATATCTTCTTGGATTCTTTCCGGTAATCCTTTCACAAACGCGTCGATCTTCTCTTCCTCATCTTCGAATGCTCCCGGACACAATAGGCACAATTCTGTGAATCGTCTTTCGTACGTGGTAATATCAAATCCTTGGGTTCGTAACCCTCTAAGTTCTGTCTTGAGCTTATTGACCTCGGTTCTGGGACGGTACTTCTCGTTCATCAAGTGCTTGAATGCTGACCACGGTAGTGCGTACGCATCATCTTGTCCCACTTGCTCTAGATAGGTATTCCACCATGTTAACGCAGAACCTGTGAAGGTATGCGTAGCGTACTTCACTTTGTCCTCTTCAGTACACTTACTTATGGCAAACACCGATTCAACCTTCTCGGTCCACCGTTTCAATCCGATCGGTCCTTCGGTTCCATCAAATTCCAAAGGTTTGCAGGCAGTGAATTCTTTGTAGGTGCATCCTACACGATTTCCTGTACTGCTAGATCCAAGGTTATTGTTGGTATGTAGCGCAGCCTGTACTGCGGCTATGTTTGAAGCTAGAAAAGTACGGAATTCCTCTTCATTCATATTCACGGTGTGTCGAGTAGTCGGTGCCATTTCCTTCAAAATAGTTAAATGGAACAAGTTAATCATACAGAATATTAAGAGTAGTTAATAGTATTTCGTAGCATAATATGAACTCATTTATAAAAGCTTTTTCTTCATATTAGCGTTTTATAAGTTTAAATTCGGGTAGTACCTACCCGTTAAGTTCATACTTAGTAGCTAATATACAATTCAACTACTACAATTCTATATGAAAAACTGATTATAATAATATTTCGCGTTCAAACTTTTATACAATATTTTACAAACTTACAATACCGCTTATTTTACATAAAGCATGAAATATAGCACACAATAACTTTGATACAAGATAGTTGTGAAGACAATTCTAGCTAGTACACAAGTCGTTCAGCAAAGGCAATAAATACACGTAATTCATACGTCCAGAAACAAGTCATGCATTCTGGTTTTACTAGGACTACTTCCCATCCTTGGTCTTGTGCAACATAACCGTTATGGCCGTTGATAAGACAGCGTGTTGTAACGTCATCAAAGGGACGAGGGTTACGTAATGTCCAACAGTCCCGTAATAATCTAAAAACCTCATTTCTTACCCCAATTACCGACTCCGTCACTTGTGGAAACGTTTTGTTTAATAGTTGTAGCCCGATGTTCTTGTTCTCACTTTGGTGAGAAGCGAACATTACTAATCCGTAAGCATAACATGCTTCTTTATGTTGCATGTTAGCCGCTTTTTCTAAATCACGAAGTCCAATATTCAGATATATTGAGTCAAAATAATTTCTTAACCCGTTGCGTAAAATAGCATTTGGGTTCCCCGCAATATATGCGTCAAAGTAAACACATCGTAACTTATGGGTTTCCCAATGTGATATCCCCCATCTTTCAAACGAAAGTCTCTTATAAACCAAGACATTCTTGGAACGTTCTTCGAATGTCTTACAAACTGATCTCGCCTTAAATAGTTGTGCCGAAGAATTCTGGCCGACTCTAGACAAGATTTCATCAATCATGTCTCCGGGTAGGTCTCTTAAAATATTGGGTTGTCTATCCATTTTGTATTTTTAAACTGTAAAATAGACAAGAGTTAGATTCATAAAAAAAAATACTTATTAATACAAGCAATTTTTACATATATCATAAAGCATAAGAACACTATATTCCATATATTACACCACACGAATACAACTATCTTATTCCGACTCGCTCGTTTCTTCTTCTTCGGTTTTGGTTCGTTTTGCCAAGTTTCTAGGGATATATGATGTTCCCCTAATACGAACCGTCGTTGTCCACATTGGTTTAGAAAAACCTGGTGGTTTAGAGGTTCCCGGGTCATTGTTACAACTTAAGGACTTCGGGGGTTGACGATACATATAAAGTTCATCGGGGTTGGAATTAGATTTCTCTATTTTTATGCCCTTTCCCTTATTATTTTCTTTTGCCTTTTTAAATTCAGTTGGGGTAATTTCTATAACATCATCGGAATTCTCGTCGGAATCCGATTCATCGGAGAATTGGTAATCCTCCCAATATTTTGCTTCCTTGGCGGAAACACCATTGACCATAATTAACTTTGGTCGGTTGGTTGAGGATTTTCTTTTACTTAACCGTTTTATTATTTCCCCCACCGGTTCTATTTCTTCATCCGGTTCCGATTCTTCTTCCGGTTCCGATTCTTCTTCCGGTTCCGACTCTTCTTCCGGTTCCTCTTCGGGAACTTGTGAATCAGTCCACAAATTATTCCAATTTACATTTGACTCTTCATTATTATTAGGTGAGTCAATGGGACTTGTTCTAGAGGTAGACATCTATCACATAATATCAAACACGTTAAGAGATTAATATATCACATAATATTCATATGTTAAAAATATATAGTTTCCAACAAAAATGTTAAGCAATCATTTTTAAAGAAAACACGGTCGAAGTCCAGACTCACTAATGCATCCTAACAAACTCGATAAGACACACTAATGCAAATTTTCTGGTTCTCTAAGACCAACGCTCGGATACCAACTGAAATGTCCCGTTCTTATTGATTAAAAACGTTCCATATTAATTGATTTCGTTGCGAGGTTTTGACCTCTATATGAGACGTTTTTCAAAGACTGCATTCATTTTTAAACAAACCATAACCTTTATTTCATCAATAAAGGTTTAAAAAGCTTTACGTAGATTATCAAATAATGATAATCTAATATATCCTGTTTACACACGACCATTACATAATGGTTTACAATACAAATATGTTACAACAAAATAAGTTTCTTGAATGCAGTTTTTACACAATATCATACAAGCATGGACTCCAAATCTTGTCCTTATTTAAGTATGCGACAGCGGAAGCTCTTAATAATCACCTGAGAATAAACATGCTTAAAACGTCAACAAAAATGTTGGTGAGTTATAGGTTTAACCTATATATATCAAATCGTAACAATAGACCACAAGATTTCATATTTCAATACACATCCCATACATAGAGATAAAAATCATTCATATGGTGAACACCTGGTAATCGACAATAACAAGATGCATATATAAGAATATCCCCATCATTCCGGGACACCCTTCGGATATGATATAAATTTCGAAGTACTAAAGCATCCGGTACTTTGGATGGGGTTTGTTAGGCCCAGTAGATCTATCTTTAGGATTCGCGTCAATTAGGGTGTCTGTTCCCTAATTCTTAGATTACCAGACTTAATAAAAAGGGGCATA
>NC_092343.1:254575000-254582500 GCF_046630445.1 Rutidosis leptorrhynchoides
CTCACTTTCGTCTTGAAGATATATATAATTTGACTTGGTCTCCGGTTGATATCACGAACCTATCCATATATAATATATCAATACCTTTTCTTTTTAAACAAACGTCACATATATATACTTGTTATACTTTTAATACTTTGAATAATTCCTTAGTCCGTAGTTAGCAGCTCGTTGTTAGTAATTCAATTTTAATGGTTCATTTTTAGATGTTTAATATACCCGCAATGAAATAAATAAAACCCCCAACGAAATAAATAAAACCCCATCGTATATGTATTGGTCGAGATTAATCTTGACCCACGGTACCGGTGTTGTCAAATGACGTGTTGCGTACATAAAGTACCGGTGTTGTCAAATGACGTGTTGCGTACAAACATGGAATCTTATGATTAATCTTCTCGTGTTGTTTACGGGTGATCCTGAACCATATAAAATTGAATTATAAGTACATATATATAAAATATCATGTTATCTTAGAAATATGTGATTTATTTAATTTTTCCCAATTAATCCCGAAGTTAAACAAGTCTAGGATAACCAATTTTGTTTCGGTCATAGTTTCTTCGTTACAAATCCGTTTTCGTTGATTCAACTTGACATCTCCTTGGATCGAGTCCCTCTTTAAGACTATGAACTGAAAATACCTTGGTTTGTATTCAAAATCACACGGCATAGGTGAAACTTTAGTGAAACTTATGAAGTTAAACATTTTTGTTACAAAAAAATAACACTTAATGACCATTTTTCTAAAAATACTTATACTTTGAATTAAATCATGAAATTTCTATGTGTTAACATATTTATAGTAAAAATCATTTTTCCAGAACATAAACCTCCAATTCAAAGTTTAAGATAGTTTTTAATTATCCAACCCAACCGGTTACACTCCGACGTCGTAAAAACAGTTTTTAAGATATTCTTTGAAAAACCAAGTTATACCTTGTTAAGTTAGCATATATTTAAGTTATATTACAGGTCTTGAAGTATTTTAAAAGTTAAGTTAGAAGGATCTATTTAGTTTGCAAACAAGTTTGAAAACTTTCAAACTATGTTCTTGTTGTTAAAATTGTATACCACAAAATATGATAGCTATATATATATGAATCGAATAAGGTTATGAACATAGATACTACCTCAAGTTCCTTGGACAAGGTTTCTGTAAAAGAGGAGTAAAAAGCTAGAACCAAAAGGGTGATGGAATTGGATGAAAGATTGGAAGTAAGTTTGTGTTCTTGGAAGGATTTCTTGAAGTGTTTTTGTATGGTTTTCTTATGGTGTTTAAGTAAGGTTTTTGAAGCTAAATGATGGGGAAAATGCTTGGAGATGATCAAGTATGAAGTTAAGAGTATTTTGAGAGAGAAATGGAAGTGTAAGTATAAGAAAATGGGGTGAAGAAATGGTGTGCATGCATAAAAACGTTTTTAGGTTATAAAGGAAAAAAAAAATACCTAACTTTGTTTTCTTGCTAAATAATTCATGCTACTTGACAAATGGTTGGTTCCACATGTTTCTTAATCATTTAAGGCTGCTAAGGAGCAGATTTTTATTGGTATATACCAATAGTAAATACATCTAGAAGCTGCGTATGATACGGGTACATATACCCTAGGTATACGTATAGAAATCTTTGAGAAAACGGAACGAGGATTCAAATATAGCTATCTTTTGTAAATATACTTATATTGTTTTATGTATTTAAGTCTTTAAAAGTGATTAAATACATTACTTATACGATATATGTATAAACATTATAGGTCATAAGTATTTAAGTCAAATAACGTTACGTATGGTTATCGTTTTGAAAACTTAAGTTAGTAGTTTCAAAATATACTTATAACTTATTGTTATTAATACAAAATGAGATATTAAAACATTCTTAGATCATGTTAAATATGTATATATACATATATATACACAAACGTATAATTATCATATATTGTATAGTTCGTGATATCATCGGTCAAACTAGACGGTCAAACGTTGTGTAAAACTCTTTTCGAAAACATAAGTCTCAACAATTTGGATTGCTTATCATGTTGGTAAGGTTTAATTTATGTAAATATTAATCTTATAAGTATAGAACGATCGAAAAAGTGCGGGTCAACTTTAGGGTTTTTGCTTATCGTGTTGGAACCATATAGAGATTAGAGTTTAAATTTGGTCGAAAATTTCCGGGTCGTTACAGTACCCACCCGTTAAAGAAATTTCGTCCTCGAAATTTGGTAGAGGTTGTCATAAATAACAATAGGAATGTTTTCATGACGAATATGAGGTAATAATGAAATTTTATCATTATTGAAAGATTTAGATAAAACGATTCGGTTATGTGAGACGCACGAGCGAAGCTATCACAAAAGAGTGAAATGAGTAAATATAGAATTGTTGTAACCGATGACGTGATTATGATCGATTTTCGGGATTTAAGGGTTTTAAAGAAAATCTTATGTAATAAGATTTAGTTTTGCGGCGATCAGGATCTTCTTTGATTTAACGCGGCAATCTGTTTTGATTTCTTTGTCGAATATTTCACTATAAATTTACCTCCTTCCCTTTCTTTCTTCCCACATCTTCTATTCTTTCTCTTTAGTTCCTACTTTAAGACATTCGCTAATATGCTCCATCCCATTCTAATCCTTGTTATATTTCTAACTTTCATATCTTTCATTCTTCTTTTTCATCTATCACCAGAAGAATCTATTCTATTTTATCCTTTCCTTGGAATTATAATGTTTTTAATTCTCCCGTGCCTTTACGTTGCAATATGTATTGATATGCACGGTTTGTAGTTTCGGGGTTGTTGTTAGGTTTTATACCTTCCCTTATATTTCGATGTTCCTACTCCCGTCCCTTAAAATCATTGTCATCCACAGTTAATGCTCTCTCTTATTTGCTGTGGTGTATGTTCCTATTTCTATTCTGAGGTTTTGTCCCTTCGTTTCTTCTTCCTGTCCTTGAGCCAAGCGAACAATGGTCCGAAATTCGTAGGTAGGAAATTTGGAATGAACCTAGCTATTGGTTTTAGAATGAAATTGTAATGGCACGATCTTGATTCGTTAAATTACTCGAATATTCCGGAAAAATAGAACTATCAAGGTGATACGTTCTAATATGTTTGGAGACTTGATAGAATGTAAGAGCCGTGTAACATGGCACATGATGACGGTACTGTGAATCATCACATTCCATTAGAAACTTAACATGACTTACTGTAATATAATGAAGTTGATCAAGTTTCATTATATTATACTAATTCATGCATCAGTTCCCAACACTACTTCAAATCATTTATATTTTAATCTCGGAGGTTTCAGAATTTAGAAATTAACACAGTTTCTTTTATATTGCAACGCAGATGTTACGGAGAGATAAATGATCGCAGATAGGAATAGTTGTAAAAATATCTCCAGAAATATGAAAAATATGTATAACGAATGATATGAAGATATCTTATAATATCTAAGATAAGATGATGATGAAAAATATCATCCGGGCAAGGTTTTGAATAAAGAGTAGGGTTCTTACTGACGGTTTCAGCAGGTACGGAATCGTTTGTATTCTTTGAGAGCAGGTTCAGTCCCTGTGATTTATCCACAGCCTCTTTCATACTTTGCTTCATCCGTTTTCTAGTTCCAAACTTTTTTTTTTTCAGCTTTACCACCTTACTATTCTTTGTCATCAAACTTTTGACCGTTAAAGTCGTTTACAGTTTTTGCTGCTTCGTTAGCATTTCAAGAACTATTTCATAGTCCCTGGTGTTTTTCAGAAACTTCACGTTCAGATTATGAAATTCTTAGGGATAGACATTATAGATATGATGGAAGAAGTTCCGCGAGATTTTCAAAATACTGATTGTTGATTTCGCCAAAAGGATAACGATCTGCTGGTGCACCTGTTGATGTTGTCGAGGGATATAAAAGGTTTTCCGGTAATGACGGCGAAAGGACAAGGTATAAATATCATGATTATAATAGAAATAATCTCACTGAAAAGTCGAAGTGGAGCTGTGACAAAATTAGCTTCTTGAAAAGGAATTGTAGGGTTGTTCTTGCTAATAAATGGCAAAGGATTCAATACGTTATGTGTTAAATTATGAATTTGGGTTCAAGAGTTCTTCAGGTGTATAACTGTATGTATAAATCTTCATTCCGTAGGCAAGGTGCGGCGGGTTCAACTTCTCGGTCGAGGTGTTTTCAGGAATCATGAAAGGATTTGAATGCGAATTGTAATCGTCAAGTTACGAATGAGGTTTAAGATAAAATCAAGTGGCAAGCTTGAAGAATTTTTTAGCTTCATATGTTACAATCAACATTTTAATTCATTTTAATTGTCCAGAGTTAGCCGGAACAGTTAGCGTGGAATCCTTAATTGATTTTTAATTAGTTAAATCGTGTGTTTCTAACAATTTTTTTTTTATTTTGTCCAATGTTTTCTTCTTTATGCCACTTGTTGGATTCTGGTAGGTCAAAATCCGAATATGAAATTTGATTGAAAATGGTTATTCTGGGGTGAGCGGATACGAATATCGGTGGTTGTAAGTAAGATAATAGATAACCGTTGAATCAGATTCAAGAATGTACAATATAACTTATTAATGTGAATTCTAAATATTCCTCGGGTACTACCCACCCGTTAAAATATTTTCATCATTAATAGTTTGTACGAAGGAATTTTTAATTACTATCTTTATGAAAATATACTTGCATATATATTTTCTTCAGAGATAATCATAGATTTAATGAGTCAATAAGATATTAAACTCATTTGATTTATCGTTAATTCTAGGTTACATAATCTCTAAGACTTTAGAAATTACATAATCGTCATACGATACGTAAAGCGAAGATAATCGATGTAGAACGATATATAGAACGAAGATCATACTCGAAGTACAGATATTGAGTCGTGTGATGTTGATATTCGAGATACAGATTGTGATGTTGAGATTTAAGGCGCGGTTGTGATTGGGGTGATAAAGGTACTGTCGGCGTTGACGATGGTAGTACGGATTGTGCTGCTGGTGCTGCTGTTGGTGTTTGTAACCTTCGCACCATATTCTCCAAAACCACTACCCGAGCACGGAGTTCGTTGACTTCTTCTATTATACCGGGATGATTGACGGTTGGGACGAGCGAATGAACAAGATTTGAAATATGGGATAGTATGTAATCATGACGAGATACTCTAGAAATGAGCGAGAAAATGGTGTTTCGAATAGGTTCGCCGGTAAGTACTTCAGGTTCATCGTTAAGAGGATAATTTGGTGGATGGAATGGATCACCTTCTTCTTGCCTCCAGAAATTTAGTATATTACGAACCCATCCCCAATTCATCCAGAATAGATGATGGGAAATTGGTTGATCCATTCCGGTAACGCTGTTCTCGGAGCTCGAATGGAAATATATATCGGCGAAGCTATCGAAGTCGGAGGAATTTGAGCTGGATGAAGAATCCATCTTGTATGGTCGGAGAAATGAATTTTTGGTTTGGAATAGATTATAGGAGTTGGGTTTGGTACTCTTCAATACATAATTTACATATGTATATATAATATCAAAATCCCATGAATTACGGAGAATCTTTGAAATACGTCAGGCAATGTCTATAGTAACAGATACGCTAGGATATGAATTTTGTCTATACACTATCGATGCACTAAATGCAGTAAGACGTGTCTAGACTTAAGAATGATAAGCAGGCAGTTCCCTAAGAATGATAAGCAGATGATTTCCGACTAGGATTGATAAGCAAAACTTTTGACAGGCAGACACGGTCAAAGTCCAGACTCACTTAATGTATCCTAACAACTACTAGTTAGACACACTAATGCAAGGCCTGGTTCGCTAAGACCAACGCTCTGATACCAACTGAAAGGATCCGAAACTAATCATCCGGACGTTGTCCATATTGATTACAAACGAATTACAATAGTTGATAACATTGCGAGGTACTTGCCCTCTATATGATACATCTTACAAACGTTGCATTTATTCTTAAAAGACAATCTATAGTTACATCCATAATTGACATATTCGCCTGACATTTCATAATATTCAAATGACCTAAACCGCCATTTACTTAATAATAGTCTCTATGAACTTCAATGACTCGAATGCAACGCCGTATGATATAAGTCCTTAATGGCCTCAAGTAGTATCCTTAGTACGAGATAATGCACAGCGGAAGACTTAATTCATACCTGAGAATAACATGCTTTAAAATGTCAACATAAAGTTGGTGAGATATAGGTTTAATGTCGACAGCGATATAAATATAGACCACAAGATTTCATATATAAACATTTTAATAAAAATATTCTAAGTGGTTGAGCACTTGGTAACCATACTTAACAATTAATCACGTCGCATATTCCCTTTAATATGAAATCTTACTACACTGTACCAAGTGTAGTCACGAAACGAAGTACTGTGCAACCGTTGAATACTGGTCGTCCAGTCCGGTTGGGGTTGTCAGGCCCGATAGATCTATCAACAGGATTCGCGTTTACAATACCGCTGTAAATATTAGTTACCAAGCTACAGGGAAGTATGCCAGTGGTACAACTCAACGTAGAATATATTTTTCAGTTACTTGTGTCCATAACGTAAAACATAAAATACATGTATTCTCATCCCGAAATATTTAGAGTTTAAAAGTGGGACTATATACTCACTTTCGTCTTGAAGATATATATAATTTGACTTGGTCTCCGGTTGATATCACGAACCTATCCATATATAATATATCAATACCTTTTCTTTTTAAACAAACGTCACATATATATACTTGTTATACTTTTAATACTTTGAATAATTCCTTAGTCCGTAGTTAGCAGCTCGTTGTTAGTAATTCAATTTTAATGGTTCATTTTTAGATGTTTAATATACCCGCAATGAAATAAATAAAACCCCCAACGAAATAAATAAAACCCCATCGTATATGTATTGGTCGAGATTAATCTTGACCCACGGTACCGGTGTTGTCAAATGACGTGTTGCGTACATAAAGTACCGGTGTTGTCAAATGACGTGTTGCGTACAAACATGGAATCTTATGATTAATCTTCTCGTGTTGTTTACGGGTGATCCTGAACCATATAAAATTGAATTATAAGTACATATATATAAAATATCATGTTATCTTAGAAATATGTGATTTATTTAATTTTTCCCAATTAATCCCGAAGTTAAACAAGTCTAGGATAACTAATTTTGTTTCGGTCATAGTTTCTTCGTTACAAATCCGTTTTCGTTGATTCAACTTGACATCTCCTTGGATCGAGTCCCTCTTTAAGACTATGAACTGAAAATACCTTGGTTTGTATTCAAAATCACACGGCATAGGTGAAACTTTAGTGAAACTTATGAAGTTAAACATTTTTGTTACAAAAAAATAACACTTAATGACCATTTTTCTAAAAATACTTATACTTTGAATTAAATCATGAAATTTCTATGTGTTAACATATTTATAGTAAAAATCATTTTTCCAGAACATAAACCT
>NC_092343.1:254602500-254615000 GCF_046630445.1 Rutidosis leptorrhynchoides
CAATTCTACTCGTATGCACCCGTATTCGTACTCGTACAATACACAGCTTTTAGATGTATGTACTATTGGTATATACACTCCAATGATCAGCTCTTAGCAGCCCATGTGAGTCACCTAACACATGTGGGAACCATCATTTGGCAACTAGCATGAAATATCTCATAAGATTACAAAAATATGAGTAATCATTCATGACTTATTTACATGAAAACAAAATTACATATCCTTTATATCTAATCCATACACCAACGACCAAAAACACCTACAAACACTTTCATTCTTCAATTTTCTTCATCTAATTGATCTCTCTCAAGTTCTATCTTCAAGTTCTAAGTGTTCTTCATAAATTTCAAAAGTTCTAGTTTCATAAAATCAAGAATACTTTCAAGATTGCTAGCTCACTTCCAATCTTGTAAGGTGATCATCCAACCTCAAGAAATCTTTGTTTCTTACAGTAGGTTATCATTCTAATACAAGGTAATAATCATATTCAAACTTTGATTCAATTTCTATAACTATAACAATCTTATTTCAAGTGATGATCTTACTTGAACTTGTTTTCGTGTCATGATTTTGCTTCAAGAACTTTGAGCCATCCAAGGATCCATTGAAGCTAGATCCATTTTTCTCTTTTCCAGTAGGTTCATCCAAGGAACTTAAGGTAGTAATGATGTTCATAACATCATTCGATTCATACATATAAAGTTATCTTATTCGAAGGTTTAAACTTGTAATCACTAGAACATAGTTTAGTTAATTCTAAACTTGTTCGCAAACAAAAGTTAATCCTTCTAACTTGACTTTTAAAATCAACTAAACACATGTTCTATATCTATATGATATGCTAACTTAATGATTTAAAACCTGGAAACACGAAAAACACCGTAAAACCGGATTTACGCCGTCGTAGTAACACCGCGGGCTGTTTTGGGTTAGTTAATTAAAAACTATGATAAACTTTGATTTAAAAGTTGTTATTCTGAGAAAATGATTTTTATTATGAACATGAAACTATATCCAAAAATTATGGTTAAACTCAAAGTGGAAGTATGTTTTCTAAAATGGTCATCTAGACGTCGTTCTTTCGACTGAAATGACTACCTTTACAAAAATGACTTGTAACTTATTTTTCCGACTAGAAACCTATACTTTTTTTGTTTAGATTCATAAAATAGAGTTCAATATGAAACCATAGCAATTTGATTCACTCAAAACGGATTTAAAATGAAGAAGTTATGGGTAAAACAAGATTGGATAATTTTTCTCATTTTAGCTACGTGAAAATTGGTAACAAATCTATTCCAACCATAACTTAATCAACTTGTATTGTATATTATGTAATCTTGAGATACCATAGACACGTATACAATGTTTCGACCTATCATGTCGACACATCTATATATATTTCGGAACAACCATAGACACTCTATATGTGAATGTTGGAGTTAGCTATACAGGGTTGAGGTTGATTCCAAAATATATATAGTTTGAGTTGTGATCAATACTGAGATACGTATACACTGGGTCGTGGATTGATTCAAGATAATATTTATCGATTTATTTCTGTACATCTAACTGTGGACAACTAGTTGTAGGTTACTAACGAGGACAGCTGACTTAATAAACTTAAAACATCAAAATATATTAAAAGTGTTGTAAATATATTTTGAACATACTTTGATATATATGTATATATTGTTATAGGTTCGTGAATCAACCAGTGGAAGTCTTACTTCCCGACGAAGTAAAAATCTGTGAAAGTGAGTTATAGTCCCACTTTTAAAATCTAATATTTTTGGGATGAGAATACATGCAGGTTTTATAAATGATTTACAAAATAGACACAAGTACGTGAAACTACATTCTATGGTTGAATTATCGAAATCGAATATGCCCCTTTTTATTAAGTCTGGTAATCTAAGAATTAGGGAACAGACACCCTAATTGACGCGAATCCTAAAGATAGATCTATTGGGCCTAACAAACCCCATCCAAAGTACCGGATGCTTTAGTACTTCGAAATTTATATCATATCCGAAGGGTGTCCCGGAATGATGGGGATATTCTTATATATGCATCTTGTTATTGTCGGTTACCAGGTGTTCACCATATGAATGATTTTTATCTCTATGTATGGGATGTGTATTGAAATATGAAATCTTGTGGTCTATTGTTACGATTTGATATATATAGGTTAAACCTATAACTCACCAATATTTTTGTTGACGTTTTAAGCATGTTTATTCTCAGGTGATTATTAAGAGCTTCCGCTGTCGCATACTTAAATAAGGACAAGATTTGGAGTCCATGCTTGTATGATATTGTGTAAAAACTGCATTCAAGAAACTTATTTTGTTGTAACATATTTGTATTGTAAACCATTATGTAATGGTCGTGTGTAAACAGGATATTTTAGATTATCATTATTTGATAATCTACGTAAAGCTTTTTAAACCTTTATTGATGAAATAAAGGTTATGGTTTGTTTAAAAATGAATGCAGTCTTTGAAAAACGTCTCATATAGAGGTCAAAACCTCGCAACGAAATCAATTAATATGGAACGTTTTTAATCAATAAGAACGGGACATTTCAGTTGGTATCCGAGCGTTGGTCTTAGAGAACCAGAATTTTGCATTAGTGTGTCTTATCGAGTTTGTTAGGATGCATTAGTGAGTCTGGACTTTGACCGTGTTTACTTGAAAAATGATTGCTTAACAAATTTTGTTGGAAACTATATATTTTTAACATGTGAATATTATGTGATATATTAATCTCTTAACGCGTTTGATATTATGTGATAGATGTCTACCTCTAGAACAAGTCCCATTGACTCACCTAATAATAATGAAGAGTCAAATGTAAATTGGAATGATTCGTGGACTGATTCACAAGTTCCCGAAGAGGAACCGGAAGAAGAGTCGGAACCGGAAGAAGAATCGGAACCGGAAGAAGAATCGGAACCGGATGAAGAAATAGAACCGGTGGGGGAAATAATAAAACGGTTAAGTAAAAGAAAATCCTCAACCAACCGACCAAGGTTAATTATGGTCAATGGTGTTTCCGCCAAGGAAGCAAAATATTGGGAGGATTACCAATTCTCCGATGAATCGGATTTCGACGAGAATTCCGATGATGTTATAGAAATTACCCCAACTGAATTTAAAAAAGCAAAAGAAAATAATAAGGGAAAGGGCATAAAAATAGAGAAATCTAATTCCAACCCCGATGAACTTTATATGTATCGTCAACCCCCGAAGTCCTTAAGTTGTAACAATGACCCGGGAACCTCTAAACCACCAGGTTTTTCTAAACCAATGTGGACAACGACGGCTCGTATTAGGGGAACATCATATATCCCTAGAAACTTGGCAAAACGAACCAAAACTGAAGAAGAAGAAACGAGCGAGTCGGAATACGATAGTTGTATTCGTGTGGTGTAATATATGTAATATAGTGTTCTTATGCTTTATGATATATGTAAAAATTGCTTGTATTAATAAGTATTTTTTTATGAAACTAACTCTTGTCTATTTTACAGTTTAAAAACACAAAATGGATAGACAACCCAATATTTTAAGAGACCTACCCGGAGACATGATTGATGAAATCTTGTCTAGAGTCGGCCAGAATTCTTCGGCACAACTATTTAAGGCGAGATCAGTTTGTAAGACATTCGAAGAACGTTCCAAGAATGTCTTGGTTTATAAGAGACTTTCTTTTGAAAGATGGGGGATATCACATTGGGAAACCCATAAGTTACGATGTGTTTACTTTGACGCATATATTGCGGGGAACCCAAATGCTATTTTACGCAACGGGTTAAGAAATTATTTTGACTCAATATATCCGAATATTGGACTTCGTGATTTAGAAAAAGCGGCTAACATGCAACATAAAGAAGCATGTTATGCTTACGGATTAGTAATGTTCGCTTCTCACCAAAGTGAGAACAAGAACATCGGGCTACAACTATTAAACAAAACGTTTCCACAAGTGACGGAGTCGGTAATTGGGGTAAGAAATGAGGTTTTTAGACTATTACGGGACTGTTGGACATTACGTAACCCTCGTCCCTTTGATGATGTTACAACACGCTGTCTTATCAACGGCCATAACGGTTATGTTGCACAAGACCAAGGATGGGAAGTAGTCCTAGTAAAACCAGAATGCATGACTTGTTTCTGGACGTATGAATTACGTGTCTTTATTGCCTTTGCCGAACGACTTGTGTACTAGCTAGAATTGTCTTCACAACTATCTTGTATCAAAGTTATTGTGTGCTATATTTCATGCTTTATGTAAAATAAGCGGTATTGTAAGTTTGTAAAATATTGTATAAAAGTTTGAACGCGAAATATTATTACAATCAGTTTTTCATATAGAATTGTAGTAGTTGAATTGTATATTAGCTACTAAGTATGAACTTAACGGGTAGGTACTACCCGAATTTAAACTTATAAAACGCTAATATGAAGAAAAAGCTTTTATAAATGAGTTCATATTATGCTACGAAATACTATTAACTACTCTTAACATTCTGTATGATTAACTTGTTCCATTTGACTATTTTGAAGGAAATGGCACCGACTACTCGACACACCGTGAATATGAATGAAGAGGAATTCCGTACTTTTCTAGCTTCAAACATAGCCGCAGTACAGGCTGCGCTACATACCAACAATAACCTTGGATCTAGCAGTACAGGAAATCGTGTAGGATGCACCTACAAAGAATTCACTGCCTGCAAACCTTTGGAATTTGATGGAACCGAAGGACCGATCGGATTGAAACGGTGGACCGAGAAGGTCGAATCGGTGTTTGCCATAAGTAAGTGTACTGAAGAGGACAAAGTGAAGTACGCTACGCATACCTTCACAGGTTCTGCGTTAACATGGTGGAATACCTATCTAGAGCAAGTGGGACAAGATGATGCGTACGCACTACCTTGGTCAGCATTCAAGCACTTGATGAACGAGAAGTACCGTCCCAGAACTGAGGTCAATAAGCTCAAGACAGAACTTAGAGGGTTACGAACCCAAGGATTTGATATTACCACGTATGAAAGACGATTCACAGAATTGTGCCTATTGTGTCCGGGAGCATTCGAAGATGAGGAAGAGAAGATCGACGCGTTTGTGAAAGGATTACCGGAAAGAATCCAAGAAGATATAAGTTCACACGAGCCCGCCTCCATACAACAGGCATGTAGAATGGCTCACAAACTAGTGAACCAGATTGAAGAAAGAATTAAAGAACAGACTGCTGAAGAGGCCAATGTGAAGCAAGTCAAAAGAAAGTGGGAGGAAAACGGTGATAAGAATCACCAATACAACAACAACAGCAATTACAACAATAATCGCAACAATTATCCCAACAATCGCAACATCAATCGCAACTACAACAAACGGCCCAACAACAACAACAACAACAACAACAGCAACTACAACAATCATCCCAACAACAATAATAACCGCAACAACAACAACAATCAGAAGCAGCTATGCCAAAGGTGTGAAAAGAATCACTCGGGGTTCTGCACCAAATTTTGCAACAAGTGTAAAAGAAATGGTCATAGCGCGGCGAAGTGTGAGGTCTACGGACCAGGGGTTAATAGAACGAAAGGAACAAATGGTGTCGGAACGAGTAATGGCGGAGCAAGTAGTGTCGGAGCAAGTTATGCCAATGTAGTTTGTTATAAATGTGGAAAACCAGGCCACATTATTAGAAATTGCCCGAACCAGGAGAACACGAATGGACAAGGCCGTGGAAGAGTTTTCAATATTAATGCGGTAGAGGCACAGGAAGACCCGGAGCTTGTTACGGGTACGTTTCTTATTGACAATAAATCTGCTTACGTTTTATTTGATTCGGGTGCGGATAGAAGCTATATGAGTAGAGATTTTTGTGCTAAATTAAGTTGTCCATTGACGCCTTTGGATAGTAAATTTTTACTCGAATTAGCAAATGGTAAATTAATTTCAGCAGATAATATATGTCGGAATCGAGAAATTAAACTGGTTAGCGAAACATTTAAGATTGATTTGATACCAGTAGAGTTAGGGAGTTTTGATGTGATAATCGGTATGGACTGGTTGAAAGAAGTGAAAGCAGAGATCGTTTGTTACAAAAATGCAATTCGCATTATACGAGAAAAAGGAAAACCCTTAATGGTGTACGGAGAAAAGGGCAACACGAAGCTACATCTTATTAGTAATTTGAAGGCACAAAAACTAATAAGAAAAGGTTGCTATGCTGTTCTAGCACACGTCGAGAAAGTACAAACTGAAGAAAAGAGCATCAATGATGTTCCCATTGCAAAAGAATTTCCCGATGTATTTCCGAAAGAATTACCGGGATTACCCCCACATCGATCCGTTGAATTTCAAATAGATCTTGTACCAGGAGCTGCACCAATAGCTCGTGCTCCTTACAGACTCGCACCCAGCGAGATGAAAGAACTGCAAAGCCAATTACAAGAACTTTTAGAGCGTGGTTTCATTCGACCAAGCACATCACCGTGGGGAGCTCCTGTTTTGTTTGTCAAGAAGAAAGATGGTACATTCAGGTTGTGTATCGACTACCGAGAGTTGAACAAACTTACCATCAAGAACCGCTACCCACTACCGAGAATCGATGACTTATTTGATCAACTACAAGGCTCGTCTGTTTATTCAAAGATTGACTTACGTTCTGGGTATCATCAAATGCGGGTGAAAGAAGATGATATTCCAAAGACTGCTTTCAGAACACGTTACGGTCATTACGAGTTTATGGTCATGCCGTTTGGTTTAACTAATGCACCAGCTGTGTTCATGGACCTTATGAACCGAGTGTGTGGACCATACCTTGACAAGTTTGTCATTGTTTTCATTGATGACATACTTATTTACTCAAAGAATGACCAAGAACACGGTGAACATTTGAGAAAGGTGTTAGAAGTATTGAGGAAGGAAGAATTGTACGCTAAACGCTAAGTGTGCATTTTGGTTGGAAGAAGTTCAATTCCTCGGTCACATAGTGAACAAAGAAGGTATTAAGGTGGATCCGGCAAAGATAGAAACTGTTGAAAAGTGGGAAACCCCGAAAACTCCGAAACACATACGCCAGTTTTTAGGACTAGCTGGTTACTACAGAAGGTTCATCCAAGACTTTTCCAGAATAGCAAAACCCTTGACTGCATTAACGCATAAAGGGAAGAAATTTGAATGGAATGATGAACAAGAGAAAGCGTTTCAGTTATTGAAGAAAAAGCTAACTACGGCACCTATATTGTCATTGCCTGAAGGGAATGATGATTTTGTGATTTATTGTGATGCATCAAAGCAAGGTCTCGGTTGTGTATTAATGCAACGAACGAAGGTGATTGCTTATGCGTCTAGACAATTGAAGATTCACGAACAAAATTATACGACGCATGATTTGGAATTAGGCGCGGTTGTTTTTGCATTAAAGACTTGGAGGCACTACTTATATGGGGTCAAAAGTATTATATATACCGACCACAAAAGTCTTCAACACATATTTAATCAGAAACAACTGAATATGAGGCAGCGTAGGTGGATTGAATTATTGAATGATTACGACTTTGAGATTCGTTACCACCCGGGGAAGGCAAATGTGGTAGCCGATGCCTTGAGCAGGAAGGACAGAGAACCCATTCGAGTAAAATCTATGAATATAATGATTCATAATAACATTACTACTCAAATAAAGGAGGCGCAACAAGGAGTTTTAAAAGAGGGAAATTTAAAGGATGAAATACCCAAAGGATCGGAGAAGCATCTTAATATTCGGGAAGACGGAACCCGGTATAGGGCTGAAAGGATTTGGGTACCAAAATTTGGAGATATGAGAGAAATGGTACTTAGAGAAGCTCATAAAACCAGATACTCAATACATCCTGGAACGGGGAAGATGTACAAGGATCTCAAGAAACATTTTTGGTGGCCGGGTATGAAAGCCGATGTTGCTAAATACGTAGGAGAATGTTTGACGTGTTCTAAGGTCAAAGCTGAGCATCAGAAACCATCAGGTCTACTTCAACAACCCGAAATCCCGGAATGGAAATGGGAAAACATTACCATGGATTTCATCACTAAATTGCCAAGGACTGCAAGTGGTTTTGATACTATTTGGGTAATAGTTGATCGTCTCACCAAATCAGCACACTTCCTACCAATAAGAGAAGATGACAAGATGGAGAAGTTAGCACGACTGTATTTGAAGGAAGTCGTCTCCAGACATGGAATACCAATCTCTATTATCTCTGATAGGGATGGCAGATTTATTTCAAGATTCTGGCAGACATTACAGCAAGCATTAGGAACTCGTCTAGACATGAGTACTGCCTATCATCCACAAACTGATGGGCAGAGCGAAAGGACGATACAAACGCTTGAAGACATGCTACGAGCATGTGTTATTGATTTCGGAAACAGTTGGGATCGACATCTACCGTTAGCAGAATTTTCCTACAACAACAGCTACCATTCAAGCATTGAGATGGCGCCGTTTGAAGCACTTTATGGTAGAAAGTGCAGGTCTCCGATTTGTTGGAGTGAAGTGGGGGATAGACAGATTACGGGTCCGGAGATTATACAAGAAACTACCGAGAAGATCATCCAAATTCAACAACGGTTGAAAACCGCCCAAAGTCGACAAAAGAGCTACGCTGACATTAAAAGAAAAGATATAGAATTTGAAATTGGAGAGATGGTCATGCTTAAAGTTGCACCTTGGAAAGGCGTTGTTCGATTTGGTAAACGAGGGAAATTAAATCCAAGGTATATTGGACCATTCAAGATTATTAATCGTGTCGGGCCAGTAGCTTACCGACTTGAGTTACCTCAACAACTCGCGGCTGTACATAACACTTTCCACGTCTCGAATTTGAAGAAATGTTTTGCTAAAGAAGATCTCACTATTCCGTTAGATGAAATCCAAATCAACGAAAAACTTCAATTCATCGAAGAACCCGTCGAAATAATGGATCGTGAGGTTAAAAGACTTAAGCAAAACAAGATACCAATTGTTAAGGTTCGATGGAATGCTCGTAGAGGACCCGAGTTCACCTGGGAGCGTGAAGATCAGATGAAGAAGAAATACCCGCATCTATTTCCAGAAGATTCGTCAACACCTTCAACAGCTTAAAATTTCGGGACGAAATTTATTTAACGGGTAGGTACTGTAGTGACCCGAACTTTTCCATGTTTATATATATTAATTGAGATTGATATTTACATGATTAAATGTTTCCAACATGTTAAGCAATCAAACTTGTTAAGACTTGATTAATTGAAATAGGTTTCATATAGACAATTGACCACCCAAGTTGACCGGTGATTCACGAACGTTAAAACTTGTAAAAAAACTATATGATGACATATATATGGTTATATATATAGTTAACATGATATTATGATAAGTAAACATATCATTAATTATATTAACAATGAACTACATATGTAAAAACAAGACTACTAACTTAATGATTTTGAAACGAGACATATATGTAACGTTTATCGTTGTAACGACATTTAATGTATATATATCATATTAAGAGATATTCGTACATCATAATATCATGATAATATAATAATTTAAAATCTCTTTTGTTATTATAAACATTGGGTTAACAACATTTAACAAGATCGTTAACCTAAAGGTTTCAAAACAACACTTACATGTAACGACTAACGATGACTTAACGACTCAGTTAAAATGTATATACATGTAGTGTTTTAATATGTATTTATACACTTTTGAAAGACTTCAATACACTTATCAAAATACTTCTACTTAACAAAAATGCTTACAATTACATTCTCGTTCAGTTTCATCAACAATTCTACTCGTATGCACCCGTATTCGTACTCGTACAATACACAGCTTTTAGATGTATGTACTATTGGTATATACACTCCAATGATCAGCTCTTAGCAGCCCATGTGAGTCACCTAACACATGTGGGAACCATCATTTGGCAACTAGCATGAAATATCTCATAAGATTACAAAAATATGAGTAATCATTCATGACTTATTTACATGAAAACAAAATTACATATCCTTTATATCTAATCCATACACCAACGACCAAAAACACCTACAAACACTTTCATTCTTCAATTTTCTTCATCTAATTGATCTCTCTCAAGTTCTATCTTCAAGTTCTAAGTGTTCTTCATAAATTTCAAAAGTTCTAGTTTCATAAAATCAAGAATACTTTCAAGATTGCTAGCTCACTTCCAATCTTGTAAGGTGATCATCCAACCTCAAGAAATCTTTGTTTCTTACAGTAGGTTATCATTCTAATACAAGGTAATAATCATATTCAAACTTTGATTCAATTTCTATAACTATAACAATCTTATTTCAAGTGATGATCTTACTTGAACTTGTTTTCGTGTCATGATTTTGCTTCAAGAACTTTGAGCCATCCAAGGATCCATTGAAGCTAGATCCATTTTTCTCTTTTCCAGTAGGTTCATCCAAGGAACTTAAGGTAGTAATGATGTTCATAACATCATTCGATTCATACATATAAAGTTATCTTATTCGAAGGTTTAAACTTGTAATCACTAGAACATAGTTTAGTTAATTCTAAACTTGTTCGCAAACAAAAGTTAATCCTTCTAACTTGACTTTTAAAATCAACTAAACACATGTTCTATATCTATATGATATGCTAACTTAATGATTTAAAACCTGGAAACACGAAAAACACCGTAAAACCGGATTTACGCCGTCGTAGTAACACCGCGGGCTGTTTTGGGTTAGTTAATTAAAAACTATGATAAACTTTGATTTAAAAGTTGTTATTCTGAGAAAATGATTTTTATTATGAACATGAAACTATATCCAAAAATTATGGTTAAACTCAAAGTGGAAGTATGTTTTCTAAAATGGTCATCTAGACGTCGTTCTTTCGACTGAAATGACTACCTTTACAAAAATGACTTGTAACTTATTTTTCCGACTAGAAACCTATACTTTTTTTGTTTAGATTCATAAAATAGAGTTCAATATGAAACCATAGCAATTTGATTCACTCAAAACGGATTTAAAATGAAGAAGTTATGGGTAAAACAAGATTGGATAATTTTTCTCATTTTAGCTACGTGAAAATTGGTAACAAATCTATTCCAACCATAACTTAATCAACTTGTATTGTATATTATGTAATCTTGAGATACCATAGACACGTATACAATGTTTCGACCTATCATGTCGACACATCTATATATATTTCGGAACAACCATAGACACTCTATATGTGAATGTTGGAGTTAGCTATACAGGGTTGAGGTTGATTCCAAAATATATATAGTTTGAGTTGTGATCAATACTGAGATACGTATACACTGGGTCGTGGATTGATTCAAGATAATATTTATCGATTTATTTCTGTACATCTAACTGTGGACAACTAGTTGTAGGTTACTAACGAGGACAGCTGACTTAATAAACTTAAAACATCAAAATATATTAAAAGTGTTGTAAATATATTTTGAACATACTTTGATATATATGTATATATTGTTATAGGTTCGTGAATCAACCAGTGGAAGTCTTACTTCCCGACGAAGTAAAAATCTGTGAAAGTGAGTTATAGTCCCACTTTTAAAATCTAATATTTTTGGGATGAGAATACATGCAGGTTTTATAAATGATTTACAAAATAGACACAAGTACGTGAAACTACATTCTATGGTTGAATTATCGAAATCGAATATGCCCCTTTTTATTAAGTCTGGTAATCTAAGAATTAGGGAACAGACACCCTAATTGACGCGAATCCTAAAGATAGATCTATTGGGCCTAACAAACCCCATCCAAAGTACCGGATGCTTTAGTACTTCGAAATTTATATCATATCCGAAGGGTGTCCCGGAATGATGGGGATATTCTTATATATGCATCTTGTTATTGTCGGTTACCAGGTGTTCACCATATGAATGATTTTTATCTCTATGTATGGGATGTGTATTGAAATATGAAATCTTGTGGTCTATTGTTACGATTTGATATATATAGGTTAAACCTATAACTCACCAACATTTTTGTTGACGTTTTAAGCATGTTTATTCTCAGGTGATTATTAAGAGCTTCCGCTGTCGCATACTTAAATAAGGACAAGATTTGGAGTCCATGCTTGTATGATATTGTGTAAAAACTGCATTCAAGAAACTTATTTTGTTGTAACATATTTGTATTGTAAACCATTATGTAATGGTCGTGTGTAAACAGGATATTTTAGATTATCATTATTTGATAATCTACGTAAAGCTTTTTAAACCTTTATTGATGAAATAAAGGTTATGGTTTGTTTAAAAATGAATGCAGTCTTTGAAAAACGTCTCATATAGAGGTCAAAACCTCGCAACGAAATCAATTAATATGGAACGTTTTTAATCAATAAGAACGGGACATTTCAAAAACCAAGTCGTGACCGAGAAATAATAGCCACGGCCTGGTCGTCACCTAGCAAACCAAGTCGC
>NC_092343.1:254627500-254637500 GCF_046630445.1 Rutidosis leptorrhynchoides
TACTCGTATCATACGCAGCTTCTAGATGTATTTACTATTGGTATATACCAATAAAAATCTGCTCCTTAGCAGCCTTAAATGATTAAGAAACATGTGAAACCAACCATTTGTCAAGTAGCATGAATTATTTAGCAAGAAAACAAAGTTAGGTATCTTTTTTTTCCTTTATAACCTAAAAACGTTTTTATGCATGCACACCATTTCTTCACCCCATTTTCTCATACTTACACTTCCATTTCTCTCTCAAAATACTCTTAACTTCATACTTGATCATCTCCAAGCATTTTCTCCATCATTTAGCTTCAAAAACCTTACTTAAACACCATAAGAAAACCATACAAAAACACTTCAAGAAATCCTTCCAAGAACACAAACTTACTTCCAATCTTTCATCCAATTCCATCACCCTTTTGGTTCTAGGTTTTTACTCCTCTTTTACAGCAACCTTGTCCAAGGAACTTGAGGTAGAATCTATGTTTATAACCTTATTCGATTCATATATATATATATAGCTATCATATTTTGTGGTATACAATTTTAACAACAAGAACATAGTTTGAAAGTTTTCAAACTTGTTTGCAAACTAAATAGATCCTTCTAACTTAACTTTTAAAATACTTCAAGACCTGTAATATAACTTAAATATATGCTAATTTAACAAGGTATAACTTGGTTTTTCAAAGAACACCTTAAAAACTGTTTTTACGACGTCGGAGTGTAACCGGGGGCTGTTTTGGGTTGGATAATTAAAAACCATCTTAAACTTTGAATTGAAGGTTTATGTTCTGGAAAAATGATTTTTACTATGAATATGGTAACACATAAAAATTTCATGATTTAATTCAAAGTATAAGTATTTTTAGAAAAATAATCATTTAAGGTTGCCTACATAAAGGAAAATGTTTAACTTCATAAGTTTCACTAAAGTTTCACCTATGCCGTGTGATTTTGAATACAAACTAAGGTATTTACAGTTCATAGTCTTAAAGAGGGACTCGATCCAAGGAGATGGCAAGTTGAATCAACGAAAACGGAGTTGTAACGAAGAAACTATGACCGAAACAAAATTGGCTATCCAAGACTAGTTTAACTTCGGGATTAATTGGAGAAAATTAAAATAAATCACATCTTTTTAAGATAACATGATATTTTATATATATGTACTCATAATTCAATTTTATATGGTTCAGGATCACCCGTAAACAACACGAGAAGATTAATCATAAGATCCCATGTTTGTACGCAACACGTCATTTGACAACACCGGTACTTTATGTACGCAACACGTCATTTGACAACACCGGTACCGTGGGTCAAGATTAATCTCGACCAATACATATACGTTGGGGGTTTTATTTATTTCGTTGGGGGTTTATTAAACATCTAAATATGAACCATTAAAATTGAATTACTAACAACGAACTGCTAACTACGGACAAAGGAATTATTCAAAGTATTAAAAGTATAACAAGTATATATATGTGACGTTTGTTTAAAAAGAAAAGGTATTGATATATTATATATGGATAGGTTCGTGATATCAACCGAAGACCAAGTCAAATTATATATATCTTCAAGACAACAGTGAGTATATAGTCCCATTTTTAAACTCTAAGTATTTCGGGATGAGAATACATGTATTTTATGTTTTACGTTATGGACACAAGTAACTGAAAAATATATTCTACGTTGAGTTGTACCACTGGCATACTTCCCTGTAGCTTGGTAACTGTTATTTACAGCGGTATTGTAAACGCGAATCCTGTTGATAGATCTATCGGGCCTGACAACCCCAACCGGACTGGACGACCAGTATTCAACGGTTGCACAGTACTTCGTTTCGTGACTACACTTGGTACGGTGTAGTAAGATTTCATAATAAAGGGAATATGCGACGTGATTAAATGTTAAGTATGGTTACCAAGTGCTCAACCACTTAGAATATTTTTATTAAAATGTTTATATATGAAATCTTGTGGTCTATATATATATTGCTGCCGGCATTAAACCTATATCTCACCAACTTTATGTTGACGTTTTAAGCATGTTCATTCTCAGGTGATAATTAGAAGCTTCCGCTGCAACATGTTGAATTTAAACAAGATCTTGAGTATGCATATTTGTGTCAAAAATAAAACTGCATATCGGAGGATTTGTAATGTAAAATATGCTAGAAATCGTATTGTTATCATCACATGTAAAGTTTGTAAGTCTAAGATTATCGCTAAACGATAATCATCTTTATATTGTCTAAAGCTTGTATTATCATAAGAGTTATGGTTTGTAATGTAAAATAAATGCAGTTGTTCTTTTAAAAATGTCGCATATAGAGGTCAATACCTCGCAATGAAATCATACGTTATCTAACACGTTCTTATGGTTAAGGACGGGTTATGACATGTGGTATCAGAGCGGTGGTCTTAGCGAACCAGGTTTGCATTAGTGTGTCTAACCGAGAAGTCGTTAGGATACATTAGTAAGTCTGGACTTTGACCGGGTCTGATTTTAAAAACCATTGCTTATCATTGTTGGTTAAAATTTATATGTAAATATTATGTAGTACTAATGGGTTAGTTGTTGTAGATGTCGGGCTCAAAACTTATTATCACATTCAGCGACTCCGAATCAGAATCTTCAGATGGTGTTTCAGTCATTAACCTATCCGATGACGAAAATAATATCTTTGGGGGAGACTCACAAATTCCAGATGAACCAACTATAAAGAACCCGGAAAGTGAACCCAAGGAGGAAAGTGAACCCGAGGAGGAAAGTGAACCCGAGGAGGAAAGTGAACCCGAGGAAGAAATACAGGAAATTACGAAAGACAAGTTCGAACTAGGAAAGAAACGAAAGGCTAATGAATTAGAAAATTCAAATCTTGAGTTTAATAAGGATGATGTGGCACCAACTCCACTAGACACTACCACCCCTATTCCCGCTATTCCTATTCGTTCTATCCCGGCATCCAGTTCTTCAGTCCCACAGCCAAAATATAGGCAGACAGCTAGGATGAGCGTTAGGCGATTCATTGAACCTAAACGTCTTAGAAAATAGACCAAACGATGCGTTGCCTTATTAAACCATGGGATCATATAATGTTTTGTATAATATTATTTGTGTGGTTTGCTTAATGTTTGATGTAAGATAAGCATATGTAAAATAGTTAAGTGTGAAATGCAATAATTTTCCATGGTTAAGTATTATTTAGATGGTAGTAATTGATTCTGTACTAAGCTATTAAGTATGGACATTAACGGGTAGGTACTACCCTAGATATAATTATAAAACGCTAATAAGAAGAAAAGGCTTTTATAATAATACCTGGTTCATATAATTAATAAGCTATAATGTACTGTAAATATACACTACATCTATAATATTCCATGTGAATAATTATTTTCTTTTCATTCTTATAGAAGAATATGGCGCAATTGAACCGAATGACGGAACAAGAAATCCAGGAACTCATCAATCAGCGAGTGAACGACAGAATGTTATGGGTCGAGGCTGCAAGAGGTGCTGCAGTTAACCCAAATCCTCGTGTGGGGTGCACTTACAAAACTTTTCAAGCTTGCAAGCCCTCATCATTCAGTGGAACAGAAGGACCGATCGGTTTAACCCGGTGGATAGAAAAGATGGAGACTGTGTTTAAAATAAGTGGTTGTGTTGAAAAGGACATGACCAAGTATGCATCGTGCACTTTACAAGATAGTGCACTCACGTGGTGGAAAAATTATGTGAAGGCTGTAGGAGGAGATGTAGCTTATGATACTCCTTGGGAAGAATTCAAAACAATGTTAATCAACGAGTATTGTCCAAGGAACGAGGTTAGGAAGTTGGAAGATGAATTACGAAGCCTGAAGGTTGTTGGTACTGAAATCACCAACTACAATCAGCGATTCATGGAATTAGTTTTGCTATGTCCTGAATTGGTCCCAACCGAAGAACGGAAGATTGAAATGTACAAAGATGGTTTGCCCAAAAAGGTCAAGGCAAATGTTACAGCATCGAAACCTAAGACAATTCATGAAGCTATAACCATGGCAAATGAGCTAATGGATCAGGTCATCATGGATAAGAAAGTATCCAATACTGATGTGAAGGTATCAGGTAACAAAAGAAAGTGGAATGGAAATTATGATCGAGGTAACCAACAACAATCTTTTAAGAAACAAGAAATCACGCAAGGTGCGGGTAGTGGTTTAAGCTTTGGTTACAAAGGACAAAATCCTTTATGTAACCGATGCCACAAACATCACTCTGGCTACTGTAATGTGGTATGCAACAAATGTAATCGAAAGGGTCATCTTGCTGAAGATTGTAGGGCCCTCGTTACAAATACAAATGGTACCAAGACTCCTGCCACCAATGCAAATAGAACTGCTTTGGCTACCATTACTTGTTATGGGTGTGGAAAACAAGGTCACTATAAGAGCCAGTGTCCGAATCCAGAGAAGAATAATGGATCTGCACGTGGAAGAGCATTTGTTATTAATGCTAGAGAGGCGTGTGAAGACCCGAAGCTTGTTACGGGTACGTTTACCATTAATAACTTATCCGCATCTATTATATTTGATACTGGTGCCGATAGAAGTTACGTGAGTAGAGATTTTTACGCTAAATTGAATTGTTCATCATTACCTCTAGATGCTAAGTACATGATTGAGTTAGCTAATGGTAAACTAATTAAAGCCGATAAAATTTGCCGTGATTGTAAAATAAATTTAGCCGGAGAAACATTTAAAATTGACTTAATACCCGTAGAATTAGGAAGTTTTGATGTAATAGTCGGCATGGACTGGATGTCCAAAGTAGGAGCTGAAGTTGTGTGTGCCAAGAAGGCAATTCGCATTCCTTGTAAGGATAAAATGCCGGTGATGATTTATGGAGAGAAGGGTAACTCAAAGCTAAAACTCATTAGCTGTTTGAAAGCCAAGAAGTGTTTAGAAAAGGGATGTTATGCTATTCTAGCACATGTTAATAAAGTTGAAAAGAAAGAAAAAGAGAAGTGCATCAATGACGTGCCTGTGGCAAGAGATTTTCCTGAAGTTTTTCCGGAAGAGTTGCCGGGACTACCTCCATTTAGATCTGTAGAATTTCAAATAGATTTAGTACCAGGAGCTGCACCAGTTGCCCGTGCTCCATATAGATTTGCACCGTCCGAGTTAAAAGAACTTCAGAGTCAGTTAAAAGAATTACTGGATCGTGGATTCATACGACCAAGTACTTCACCGTGGGGAGCTCCAATTTTATTCGTCATGAAGAAAGATGGATCTTTCCGAATGTGTATAGATTATCGTGAATTAAATAAGTTAACTATCAAAAATCGGTATCCACTACCGAGAATTGACGACTTATTTGATCAACTCCAAGGATCATGTGTTTATTCGAAAATTGACCTAAGATCAGGCTATCATCAATTACGCGTCAAAGAAGAAGATATACCGAAAACTGCTTTTCGGACACGTTACGGTCATTACGAATTTTTGGTCATGCCGTTTGGATTGACGAATGCGCCAGCTGTATTCATGGACCTCATGAATCGAGTTTGTAGTCCATATTTAGATAAGTTTGTTATTGTTTTCATTGATGACATTCTTATCTATTCCAAGAGTGAGCAAGAGCATGAGCAGCATTTAAGTTTAATATTAGAGTTGTTGAGAAAAGAACAGCTATACGCTAAATTTTCTAAGTGTGCTTTCTGGTTGAAAGAAGTGCAATTTCTTGGCCACGTTGTTAGTAGCAAAGGAATTCAGGTTGATCCAGCAAAAATTGAAGCCATTGAAAAATGGGAGACTCCTAAGACACCAATGCAGATACGCCAATTTTTGGGTTTAGCCGGTTATTATAGAAGGTTTATTCAAGATTTTCCCCGAATAGCTAAGCCGTTAACAGCGTTAACGCAAAAAGGGAAGAAATATGAATGGACTTCTGAGCAGGAGAGTGCATTTCAATTACTGAAAAAGAAGTTGACTACGGCGCCTATTTTATCGTTACCAGAAGGGAACGATGATTTTGAAATATATTGTGACGCTTCGCGACAAGGTTTTGGTTGCGTTCTTATGCAACGGAAGAAAGTTATTGCATACGCATCCCGACAATTAAAGATTCACGAGCAGAATTATACGACGCATGATCTAGAATTGGGAGCAGTTGTGTTTGCATTGAAGATATGGAGACACTACTTGTATGGGGTTAAATGCACTGTGTTTACTGATCATAAAAGCCTTCAACATATTTTCGATCAAAAACAACTGAACATGAGGCAACGTAGGTGGGTTGAGTTAATAAATGACTATGATTGTGAAATTCGTTATCATCCCGGGAAAGCAAACGTGGTGGCCGACGCTCTAAGCAGAAAGGAACGAGAACCAATTCGAGTACGAGCGATGAACATAAAAATTCGCATGAATCTCAACTCACAAATCAAAGAAGTTCAACGAGAAGCACTTACTAAAGAAAATATAGGAAATGAAATAATGAAGAAGTATGAGAAGCAACTCGTTATGCGGGAAGATGGAATTCGATATTTTGCAAATCGTATTTGGGTACCAAAGTTGGGTGGATTAAGGAAGTTGATATTGAACGAGGCACATAAGACAAGATACTCGATACATCCCGGAGTCGGAAAGATGTATCAAGATCTTAAGACACATTATTGGTGGCCTAATTTAAAGACAGACGTTGCAACATATGTTGGGGAATGTTTAACTTGTTCTAAAGTCAAAGCTGAACACCAGAAGCCGTCAGGGTTACTTCAACAACCAGAAATCCCAGAATGGAAATGGGATGGTATTACCATGGATTTCATCACGAAGTTACCAAAGACTGCCTGGGGATACGACACCATTTGGGTGATTGTTGATCGTCTCACCAAGTCTGCACACTTCTTGCCTATAAAGGAAACGGATAGAATGGAGAAACTATTACGATTGTATATAAAGGAAGTTGTTTCAAGGCATGGAATACCTATTTCCATTATATCCGATCGTGATAGTAGATTTACATCAAAGTTCTGGCAATCACTACAGGAGGCCCTAGGAACTCGTTTGGATATGAGTACCGCGTATCATCCACAAACCGACGGGCAGAGTGAAAGAACGATTCAGACTCTTGAAGACATGCTCAGGGCATGTGTGATCGATTTTGGAAACGGATGGGATAAATATCTACCATTAGCAGAATTCTCGTATAATAATAGTTATCATGCGAGCAGTAAAGCTGCGCCATTCGAAGCATTGTACGGAAGGAAGTGTAGATCTCCTATTTGTTGGAATGAAGTAGGAGATCGACAATTAACTGGTCCCGAGATCATACACGAAACGACTGAGAAGATAGTACAAATCAAGGAGAGATTGAAAACAGCCCGTAGTCGCCAAAAGAGCTACGCCGATGTTCGAAGGAAACCATTAGAGTTTCAGATCGGTGACATGGTTATGTTAAAGGTGTCACCTTGGAAAGGTGTAATACGTTTTGGAAAAAGGGGTAAACTAAACCCAAGGTATGTAGGCCCGTTCAAGATCATCGAACGCATTGGACCGGTAGCTTATCGACTCGAGTTACCGCAACAACTCGCCGGAGTACATAATACTTTTCACGTCTCAAACCTTAAGAAGTGTCTTGCAAAGGAAGACCTCACCATTCCTCTTGAAGAAATCCATGTCGACGAGAAACTACAATTCATCGAAGAACCAATCGAAATCATGGATCGTGAAGTTAAACGGCTCAAGCAGAGCAACATACCGATCGTTAAGGTTCGTTGGAATGCTCGAAGAGGTCCTGAGTTTACTTGGGAACGAGAGGATCAAATGAAACAAAAGTATCCACACTTGTTTCCCGATGACGCAAAATAGGTACAATTTTAAAATTTCGGGACGAAATTTATTTAACGGGTAGGTACTGTAATGACCCGCACTTTTTCGATCGTTCTATACTTATAAAATTAATATTTACATAAATTAAACCTTACCAACATGATAAGAAATCCAAATTGTTGAGACTTATGTTTTCGAAAAGAGATTTACACAACGTTTGACCGTCTAGTTTGACCGATGATATCACGAACTATACAATATATGATAATTATACGTTTGTGTATATATATGTATATATACATATTTAACATGATCTAAGAATGTTTTAATATCTCATTTTGTATTAATAACAATAAGTTATAAGTATATTTTGAAACTACTAACTTAAGTTTTCAAAACGATAACCATACGCAACGTTATTTGACTTAAATAATTATGACCTATAATGTTTATACATATATCGTATAAGTAATGAATTTAATCACTTTTAAGAACTTAAATACATAAAACCATATAAGTGTATTCACAAAAGATAGCTATATTTGAATCCTCATTCCATTTTTCACAAAATTTCTATACGTATATCTAGAGTATATGTACTCGTATCATACGCAGCTTCTAGATGTATTTACTATTGGTATATACCAATAAAAATCTGCTCCTTAGCAGCCTTAAATGATTAAGAAACATGTGGAACCAACTATTTGTCAAGTAGCATGAATTATTTAGCAAGAAAACAAAGTTAGGTATCTTTTTTTTCCTTTATAACCTAAAAACGTTTTTATGCATGCACACCATTTCTTCACCCCATTTTCTCATACTTACACTTCCATTTCTCTCTCAAAATACTCTTAACTTCATACTTGATCATCTCCAAGCATTTTCTCCATCATTTAGCTTCAAAAACCTTACTTAAACACCATAAGAAAACCATACAAAAACACTTCAAGAAATCCTTCCAAGAACACAAACTTACTTCCAATCTTTCATCCAATTCCATCACCCTTTCGGTTCTAGGTTTTTACTCCTCTTTTACAGCAACCTTGTCCAAGGAACTTGAGGTAGAATCTATGTTTATAACCTTATTCGATTCATATATATATAGCTATCATATTTTGTGGTATACAATTTTAACAACAAGAACATAGTTTGAAAGTTTTCAAACTTGTTTGCAAACTAAATAGATCCTTCTAACTTAACTTTTAAAATACTTCAAGACCTGTAATATAACTTAAATATATGCTAATTTAACAAGGTATAACTTGGTTTTTCAAAGAACACCTTAAAAACTGTTTTTACGACGTCGGAGTGTAACCGGGGGCTGTTTTGGGTTGGATAATTAAAAACCATCTTAAACTTTGAATTGAAGGTTTATGTTCTGGAAAAATGATTTTTACTATGAATATGGTAACACATAAAAATTTCATGATTTAATTCAAAGTATAAGTATTTTTAGAAAAATAATCATTTAAGGTTGCCTACATAAAGGAAAATGTTTAACTTCATAAGTTTCACTAAAGTTTCACCTATGCCGTGTGATTTTGAATACAAACTAAGGTATTTACAGTTCATAGTCTTAAATAGGGACTCGATCCAAGGAGATGGAAGTTGAATCAACGAAAACGGAGTTGTAACGAAGAAACTATGACCGAAACAAAATTGGCTATCCAAGACTAGTTTAACTTCGGGATTAATTGGAGAAAATTAAAATAAATCACATCTTTTTAAGATAACATGATATTTTATATATATGTACTCATAATTCAATTTTATATGGTTCAGGATCACCCGTAAACAACACGAGAAAATTAATCATAAGATCCCATGTTTGTACGCAACACGTCATTTGACAACACCGGTACTTTATGTACGCAACACGTCATTTGACAACACCGGTACCGTGGGTCAAGATTAATCTCGACCAATACATATACGTTGGGGGTTTTATTTATTTCGTTGGGGGTTTATTAAACATCTAAATATGAACCATTAAAATTGAATTACTAACAACGAACTGCTAACTACGGACTAAGGAATTATTCAAAGTATTAAAAGTATAACAAGTATATATATGTGACGTTTGTTTAAAAAGAAAAGGTATTGATATATTATATATGGATAGGTTCGTGATATCAACCGGAGACCAAGTCAAATTATATATATCTTCAAGACAACAGTGAGTATAT